>NW_017100454.1:105220-124572 GCF_001263275.1 Habropoda laboriosa | reverse complement strand
GTAGAGGTTGTAGAATTTTTTTCATCAGTTTTAGGATAAACATTTTATGAAAAATGTTGCAGTGAATTCTGTAAATTTCAGTTCTAATAAAAACATTGGAATATTCTTCTAAAGTTTCTGAAGAATTTTTTTATAGGAAAGATGCAAGAATCTGAGACTGATAGTTGGTACGATAAAGGGAAGCAAAGTTCGGGAAGCATGACTGTAATGTCGTAAAAGTTCAAATTATGTTGCGTGTATGTAGATAGGAAGAGGGATGATACCGCGGGCGCGTGTAAATATCCGAGTTTTGTGCTGTGTTCACTCCAGGGAGCGGAAAACTCGCCGTGGAATCCACTTAGCGGTGCAACAAGATGCTTGAAGTGAGAAAGCGAGAGGGAGATTCGAAGGAACTTGAGGATTTACCGTAAACGCCAGAAATAAGGAATGCATCTTCTTGAACACGAAAGAATCTTCTGTATATTGACGAATAATTCGTATTTTCAAATTATAACAATTCTTTGGAAATAAAATTTAACGTCATTATTAACAAAAAATAGTAATAAAAAGCAAAGTGCTAAATTAACCCTTTCGTTACCGAGGCTGATTAGTTACTCAGGAAAATTTTGCATAAATGAAAACACCGGTTTGAAAATTTGAATATTCATTTCAAAGGGAATTTTAATTCAACGCATTATTTTTACTTTTACTAAAAAATATTTGACATTTGTTTAATACGTACTAATTTCTTACGCTAAATTTAATAGATAGTATTTAATTGCAAATAAAATTTTCTACGAAAAATAAATCGAGTATGTTAAACAGAATGATTTCGTTCATTCTTGTTAATAATTTGAGATAGCTCTACTGCATGAATGCATAGACGCTGCAGTTCTGCTCTCTTGTATAGCGTATGCACTTTCGAGTGGCCATTGCGAAAGAGTTAAGTTCTGAAAAAGAGCAAAACTGATCATTTTCCACACGGACAGTTATAATTGAATGGGTGAAAAAAAGAAGGAAAATTGGACCTTATTTTCAGAAAATTGAAAGAACTGATATAGTTGACATAGCTGTTACTTTTGTTATAAGTATAATTAATACAGCTACCAGATAATTTCCTAAAATTTTAGTTTAAAATTTTTAGTTAAGTGTCGAAGAATATTTTTATAATCGAAGGATTCATCGTTTTAATCGTTAGTTTAGCTGCAAATTCCGGGAATAGGGCACAGTGTAATTTTTTCCTTCTTCTTTTCGTTCGTTTAACCCTCATCCGTCCCTCGTGTCAATTTGACACATTTTTCCGGTAAAAAATTGTATTATTCGGCTATTTGTAAAAAAAATTTGTTTTGTCTATTTTCTATATTTAATAAAAGAATTTAGAAAATTTATTATTTATCTTTTCATTTCATTGATTTTTTACCATTGTGTCAAATTAACACCGAGGGACCTATTAAGACGCGAAACTGAGGGACGGATGAGGGTTAATTAAATTGCAACTGAAAAGAAAAAAATCCGAACCTCGACAAATATTTTCGAAGGGAAAATCTATTTCTACGGTTGCAAAGTCTCTCAGCAATCTGTGAGTTAGACGAGATCCCTCTTCTATCTGAAGTCAGACAGAAGCGACGAATGTCTGATCGCTAAGAATCTGCAGCGTCGCGGTGTTTGTTTTTGTAGGCGGAGAGGTTAGAGGCGCGTGCATGCGTGCACTTTTGTCGTCGCGACGGACAAAAACCACAACGGTAGTGGAAGGAAATTCTCAGGGGACAATGCGCGTGTTAGGGTGCCAACACCGTCACCAGAGAGCCTCAGGAATATCCGGTTTCCTTCGGGAGGATGTGCATTCTGCGGCCGCCATTCACTCACTCTCACACACGCGAGAATTTCGCGAGGCATATTCGGTGCCACGCCATGGAACTTTCATGGTTTCGGTTCCCATGCTAGGACCTATATTTTTCGCAGGAAACTACTGTACGGTACGAGTTCTTCCTTTTCCGCTTCGTCGAATTTCATTTTTCAACGATTTTTACCGTATCCACGATGGAATTGTTTGTTTTAATGTTTACCATTATCACAGGTTTAACCCTTTGCACTCGGAGGTCATTTTTCTATAGGAAAGTTTGCAAATCGGATCTTTGAAATTTTCTAAAACTAACACAGAAATAAACTATACTGTTTTATTTAAATATTCAACGTATTCTCTATTTCACTATGGCAATCAAATTTATAGAGATCCCGTAGATCTGATCTCTGGCTTGATCAATTATTTACCAAGCGACGATTATTTAATGTCGCCTCTCAATCGCCACCCGATTGCAAAGGGTTAACCCTTTGCCATGTAACAAGCCAGACTCGTGACATAGATTCTGGTCAAGGTGCGGTACAAGAGTAACATTACCATAAAATAGGCGATTTTATTGTAATTGTAGCAATTATGTAGCAAAACAGGTAATTTTATAGCAAATTATAGTGTATATAATAAATATAGTAATTGTATAGTAAAATATAGCAATAATACAGTGACAAAAATTAATTTAAATTTTAACTTTCTTTTTAATTTACAAGCCTGAATATTTTGTTTTTAAGATGTAAGACGAAGTGCTGAAACAGTAAATAGCTGAAGCTTCGATGCATACTCAGCAAGAAAAATCATAAGTCAAGGGGTTAATATCTCGAGAATTTCAGCAAATTTGATTAGAGTTCTTTCTTTCTAGTGGAACCTAATCTTCTAGCTATTTGTTGAATTTTCGATCAATTCTCTATACATTCAATTTCAATCATACTTCGCACAGAGTTAACATTGTTACATTTTTTGCCCACTGAAATACGTTGTAATACAGGAAACAGATGTATAATCTGATGTGGCAATGTCCGGAGAATATGTTGGGTGTGATCAAACTTCCCAGCCGAATTCACGTAATTTTTTTGTGCACGTTTTGTGCCACATGTGGTCTGGCATTATCGCGGTGAAAAATCACTTTGTTCCGATATCAAAGTCCTGGACGTTTCGCTGCTATTACTTCCCTTAACTGCTCCAACTGAGCACGGTAACACGTCTGAACGAGGACGGTTTCATCTCTCGAAAGTAACTTGAAATATAAAACGCACCGCGGCAGGAACTTATTGGACGACCTAATACCATCCTCTACCCGTTGCCACTGAAAGTGGTGCTCCCTCTGGCCAGAACAAAAGAACAGAACCGGTCAGCCGTGTGTCCGGCAATGTTTGCGAACGTATCAATGTTTCCGCGTAATGACCTTCTGTTTGATTTGCAAATGAACCGGTGGCTGATACGCGACGCTGGCCAAAGCGAGCGTTGACAAGGAAAGAGGATAACAGTTGTTGCGAAGGTGGGGAAACGGTGTGTACCATGGAGAAAGGGATGAGAATGCGTTTGACGCGTGTCACGTGCACACGTCAGTGCGGACCACAACGCGTCATTCATTCCCGCTCTTTCTCCCTGGCTGTCGACGGGAGCTTTCCGTCAAGTTCGTTGCTCCCTGTCACATCGATTTTCTTGCTTAACGGTCGCCCGTTTTCGCGCGATCGTTTCCGTTAATGGCGCCCCACCACTTCTCTAATTACACCCCTGGTGAAAATGACGTTCTCCGATCGGAACGTTTTTCCCTCTGTTGTCAGATAATTGTGTCGATATGAAGTTGGACAGATTGTACGGAAAGCGTTGAAATGAATTAATACGTTCGCTGCCACAAGAAAATTGGTAGCGCGCGCGCGCTAAGCGAAATGTCCTGGAACGCATATGCTGCGTCGGTGGCAGCAAACGTGTTAAGAACGCGAATGCATTTATACGGGGTGGGTCAGGTAAAACAGGTCACTTAATTATCTTCTGTAGCTATGGTGGTAATAGAAAATTTTTATACCTAATTTAAATGGTAAGATGAAAGACAGTTTTTTATAAATGCCATTTTTTCTAGGTCACCTATATTTTTACATGAATGTATGTAATTTTTTTTTAATGTATTTAAATATGCCTAATAATGTGACCTTAAAATTTTTAATTAAATGTGAAACTTTCTTTTATTTTTTGTCATTTCTGTCATCAGAAAAATTTGCCTTCCAACTTATTCACCCTTTGAAGCCATTTAAATTACCATTTAAATATAAAAATTCTCTCGTACCTAGCTATGAAAAATAATTAGGTGGCCTGTTTAACGTGGCTCACCCTGTACTTATACTTGTCACTTTTGAACATAACGTTTATTGCAATTGCTTTTCAGTGAGATATCCCAAAACACCGCAAGTCTAGTTCGCCCAAATTTTCAGAAATTTTTGAATGAAATTTTTAAGAAATGCCTTTAGAATCGTATACTTTCAAATGCTCATAAGAATTTCCCAATATAATAAAATTTCACACACGAAAAAATTCTCAAATATACATATGCCTACTTTTATCCTTCCTATGTGTATGTAACCATTTAATAAAATATGGATTCAACTCTTCGATAGTGTTTCGAAAGTCTTAAAATTGTGTATCTATGTTTGAACGAAAAATTAGTAGTATAATATTCTTGGTATCTCTCGTTTAATATCAAGATTCAGGGTATTTTAATTATACATATATTGAAGGAGAGATTGTTGAAGTCGATGAAGTGGTTACAATACGACTTCTGAATAAGCTATTTCTCGGGAAGCTTCAGGTTAATGATGTCTAGGGTCGATAAGCACACAGAATTTTTCGCATTGACGAGGCTAATGAAGCCAATGACGTGATTAAGGGGCGACCGCGTGGAACGATTAACTCCACGAGAACACACGCTCTTGACAGATTGCGGTCGGCCCACTCGAAAAGTCCCCAGAAAGAAGTGGTACACATGTCACGCGGCCTCTGTGCGCCTGTTATTCTCAAGTGGACCAGATGTGCGAGAACAATTCAATGAAACATTCAATCTTAGTTTAAGAAGAAGAGAAAAAAAGAAAACGTTAATATTTGTACAACTCACACGTTCCGTATTCGAAACGAAAGCCAACAATACCAAAAGTGCAACGCAGGAAAATCACTCGGAAATATATTTCACTTTTGAAGATCGTCCTGCGAAGCAATTTGAAACGAAAATTATAATACAAAAGTGCAACTTAGGAAGATCACTCTTACAAGAGAACATCTCGAAGTGGTAATCACCGATATTGATGAAACGTTGGTATATGGTAGTATTCGAAAAAATATTTCACACGCACTGTTTTTTTATCGGAAATTGTGCATATTGAAGGAGTGAAAATCGCCCTAAAAAATGAGGGTAATAAGCATATTTGGTTAAGATTATTTATTATTTTTATATTTCCCAAATTTGTTGAAAAATACAAAATTCGTCAGTTTACACTATTCCTTTATCCCTAATAGTTTTCGAGATATTAGAGCAGGGGTGGCCATAACGTGGCTCTCGCCAGGCGAGTGGTGCGGCTCTTATGCAAATAAAATGTATGCATGAAATATGGTAAACTAAAACAGATCAATGTCCAAAAGTAATTAAAATAAAAATCAAAAATATTGAACTGATATTTCAGTTTCTCGTTGTTTGTTTTGTTATCAAAGATAAATAAACGGCTCTTTCAAATATTCCTTCGTGAAATGTGGCTTCCAAAGGCAGTGTAGCTGGCCACCCCTGTATTAGACTAAATAATATTTATTATCTCCACTGTTGAGAGCGGTTTTCATCCCTTCAGTGTGAACGATTGCTGACATAGAAAACGCGTGACAAATATTTTCTTTTCAATGCTACCATGTACCAAAGTTTCATCAATATTGGTGATTATCACTTGGGGATTTTTCCTTGTTAGATTATAACAATTTTTAATCTTCAGATGGCGGATCACCGCTGACCCAGCTTTTAGATGTCTCTTGTTTCAACCGGCATATTACGTTATAAATATACTTTTTACATTAATCATGATATATTTGTGTAATTTTGAAAAATATAATACTTGGTAAAGTGAAAAAATGTGGTTTTGCTTGCGTACGAAAACGATTTTAGTACATATCGGGCCATTTTTCATCCGATATCTGCCGTGCGTGCGACTATCGTGCCATCGGCTGTCCGAGGGTTAAAGATTATCTCGTGAGCCAGAAAAGCGACTTTAAAAAGAAGTAAAACATTTTTTTTTTTCGATTCGTTGTTCGAGATCGTTATCAGCTAGATATTTTTCTCTAACGATCTTACATGACTCTTTTTGCCACTTGTACGTCAGAGTGGTCGATTATTAGCGATACACTGAGTCGATACACTCGAGAATCACGATTAACCGTGGTTGGATCGCTGTTGGTCGGTTAGTTGCTGGCTTGCACCGGTAATTACAAGCCGGGCCGGATGCACCGGGCCGATACTTAGCATGCAGATCGTGTACACCGAGAGTAATATTAATCATGCAATCTCGTTTCCCTGGTTGTCGTTCCCGTTTCGACACCACATTCACAGATTCGTGTATACTTTCTCGTTGCGTCACAGATTTTTCACACGCGACAGATGATGGTTTTTATGTCGAATAAGCGTTGAGCAAACTCGTCATTACGGAGTTGTGAGGAAATAATTTGGAATGAAAAGTGGGTCATAGGGGGAATCGCGAAAATTGACAGAATAGTTACCAAGGTAGTCGAAGATTGTTGTTACTGTGTGCTTAAGCTGGTTTCAACTTCTGCGGTCATTTGTCAGCGAATTTATACTTCCTTAACTAAATAATGATTAATTTATAAAGTTGAACCAGTCAAGTTCGAATCAATTGACCCCAGCAACTTTAAAATATTGAAATTTAAACATTCAAATTATAAATAAAAAATTGAAATTATCAAATTGAACCAATCAAACTCAAAATATTTTAATTTAAATATTCACAATTCAGTTCATCAAATTAGACAACTTAAAATCAAAATTTCAAAGTAGACATATGTAATTTGAAAAATCGTTTTCTTTCACCCACACAAGTGGGTGTATTACAGTCCCTTAACCCTTTGCACTTTGCATTTTTTTTCATTTTCTTTCCAATAACTCCGCATTGTTTTATTTAAAAAGTACTTCAAAGGACAATTGATCGATAGGAAGCAACGTATACAATTGCTCCATTACACGTACATTACATTTTTCTGTAACAATTGGTCTTCTTTGTTGCAAAAAAGGGCCATATACAGCAATGCTGCTTATGTAAGTATAAAAAAAAAATATTGCAAAATATAATACATATTTAAACTGGCAATTTGAAAATGTCGAGTCACACTCGACAAAGGAGCGCAAAGGGTTAATCCCTGTTACTCTAAATTTCCGTTAAATTTTTCCACAAACACCTGCCCAAGTACAATTCACGTTAATTCTCAAGTATATGCACACGTATGTACTCTCCTAAAGAACCATATACATCTCGTCGTATACACTGTGACTCATAAGTGTCGATCTCTCTCGAAAGGCAGTGGAGCACAGAGAGCCACCAAAGTCTCTTGAACGTCTCTTGGCTCGTTTCTTATCGTTTGCATCGCAAACGAACGCTAACTAGGCACTCGAGCGACACATGGTCGCGATGGCACGAGACCTCGGAAGGTGTACCTACAATGCCACGTTGGCCCGATGGCGTCCGAGGAATGTCATAGCGTGCATCCAGCCTCCTCCTCCGCCTCCTTCTTCACCCTCTTATCGCTGTTCTAGACAAAATACAGCAACGGGCAGGAATAACAGGGACGGCTGATAGGGAAATACAGAGGGAGAAATTTCAATGCGTGTAGTACGCGTGTCACCCCTTTGCCTGCCTGTCTTTCCACGCACGCGTTCCTTCACGAAGGAAACACTGTGTTTTCGGATCACGTGACGCCGGAAGGAACACGCAGTGACCGTTGGGGTGGACGAAGGGTCGCTTTTGGTAGCTCTGAGGGTCTCGTGAGCCGATTTCCCTGGAATAATTTGCTTGGGCAGAATGTTTTGGGTAATTTTAGATATTTTCTTTCTTCCAAGATTGTGTCGCCGTTGAAGTTTCATTTTATTTGCTCAAATATTTGTTAGTTCCGTTATCGCAGGAAAATTGCTGGAAGTTTTAGCAGAAGTCTGAAACGAAGGTAAAAAGGAATATCGAATTATAGAAAAGTGTCGATAATTTTGAACTCTTGATATTTTGATCTTCTTTAGCAAGTATTTTGCATGAGTATTGAGTGGAAGAATATCCTTTTTCGTTTAAGAAAAATTCCACTTCAAAAGACTGATGGTACACTTGGTACGAAACGTGTTAACACATTGCCAAACATTTGGGTATTTTTATTTCTTCTTAGTTTTGCTCTATAATATTATCAGATACAATGAATCATCACAGAGTGGAGTAGAATTTTATATAAAAAGCTGGCCAGAATTCAAATGTTTAAACTTAAATAAAAACCAAAGAAGTGTTTCTTTCTTACAATGTTATTAAAATGAAGTGTCATAACGACCATTTTTTTTTTTTATACAGAAGAATATTGAATCTGTATAATTGAATTTATACAGAAGAAGAAGGTCATGTAAAAGGACTTGTTTATTCATTTTCTTCTGTTATTATTAAAATATGATCGTTGTTGTTTCTTTTTTATTTTCTGTGAGCAAAATCCATCTGTAACCTATAATATTATGTAAAAATGATTTAAAACTTGGTGGTAAATTCTTATTTTCCTTACGTACCCGTGTAACTCTCAAATCGAGAGTTTCAATATGAAAATTTCATAATAAGATAAAACACGTATATAAATTCACTTATTTCTGAATATTTTATTCTCCCGTGAGTTTTCATGTAAAATTGAATCAAATTTCGTTTTATCATGAGTGCATTTGGCTCCGTTAAGGCTAGTAAAAGATGATAATTTTGACCAACTTTTTCATACAGATATACTTCACTATACTTCATTATTAATTTTTCCAAAAATCTTTTTAGCAATGTTGGATATCTGCTCAACTGAAATTCGTTCTGTTGGTAATGCAAAATTAATGGTAATAAAGTAATTTGAACATGAAAGAAATTTTATATTATTGAGTGCAGCATTTATAGAGTTCATTTATTTTTGACAAGACATGACTAGTATCTGGGCAATGGAAATGAATTATCTATGAACACGGTGTCAAAGACCTCTATTTTATCTCTAGTAGGTATTATCTTCCTCAGAGAAAGACCATCTTTTTTTTTTTAGATACAACCTATACTTAATCTTACCCTATAATCATGTGTTACGTTCAATATTTATTATTATGTTTAATTTGAATTTATACTACATGCAATTGTACGATATTTGAGCCGTTCAGTGCACAAATCGATTAACTCCATAAAATGAGAAGTCGAGAAATTATTATAAATATAAAAAGTTATGACTATACCAAGTGCTTTGACACTTAAATTTCAGATTTTTCAAAAAGTGG
Organism: Habropoda laboriosa; assembly: GCF_001263275.1. Classification (NCBI taxonomy): domain Eukaryota; kingdom Metazoa; phylum Arthropoda; class Insecta; order Hymenoptera; family Apidae; genus Habropoda; species Habropoda laboriosa. The sequence goes on along the minus strand of NW_017100454.1, from coordinate 115,222 downwards.
AGTTAATCGATTTGTGCACTGAACGGCTCATTTACTAATGGAATATATTGTACGGGGGAAAAAATGTAGTATGTTGGGATATTTTTGTTTGTTAACATTTTTCTGGACCTGTTACTACGATCGAGAGTTAATTGTGAACCGTATTGTCGCTTTTGAGGTCTCAGCTTTGTAATCTGACTGCTTTGAAGCGTTTGCACAGGTTCAATTTCCATTTACGTGCAACGTTGATTGGATTCGCTGCAACGCATTTCTCGAATCTATAGAATCTTATTGTCGTCTTTATTAGTCAGCATTTCTCAAGATGTTGATGTCCATAGATAAGTGTTTGTCGGTAAATATTTGGAATTCACAATCAGGTTTTCAGTAGGTTTTCTAAGTTTAGTAATTATAGATCCATTTTCCCTTGGATTCCTAAATTATAGCCCATTTCTTTCAATTATCAAATTATAGGTCATTTTTTCTTTCCTTTCTAAATTATAGATCTCTTTTCGTGTACATTTAGAAAATACCACAGTTCCAAAATTAGCAGATTCTTCTGTTCTAAGGTTTCAAGGATTCAAGTGTATTCTATAATTCTGAATTATATATTAATTGTATATTCAATCTGAAGATTTGAGAATTACAGAATCCCAAAGTCTATATATTTAAGAACACCACAATCCCAAAATTCAAAAGTTCCAGAACTCCATAATCCCAAAATCCAAAGATTTAAGAATCACTAAAAATCCAAAAATTCAAAACTTCCGTACTTCCACAATTCCGTAACTCCAAAATCCAGAAATTAAAGAACAGTCTCAAAACTCTTTTCCACATTTCGAAGATAAATGTCACGCTGTTAATTAAAAGTTTGCAAAAAAAAGAAGAGTGAAAAAAAAAATCAAATGACAGAGAAACCTTTTCCAAATTAAAACCTTTCCTAGCTTAAAGAGCTATTCGATAACGAACAATCATTCGATCAATAGAAAAACTCGTTCGACATCAAAAGGTACCGAGACGGAACCAGGTTGATGAATCGTTCCACCGTTAGTCTAACCAACCTCGAGTCGTCGCGTGAAAACGGTAGAGTTCCCCTCTCTTCGATCTCGATTCGTATATCGATCAGTTCGAGCCATTCATCAAATGATCCAGACGAATCGCAGTAGGTCTGGATCAGGTAGAGAATCATGATCCACACGTTTTTTTCACGTCGAATCGTCTATCTCGTCGAGACACCCCGTCTCGTTACCATAAACCGGGCATCTCGTTATGGTGGCAGACCTGCTGCATCCTCACACGCCATCCCCATACTGAACGGATATAATTAGGATAATACAGAACGATTTGAAAGGCGGTTTCGTCGAAGGCCTACTAGTTTTATTTCTCACGAATCGAACCACATTCCCTGAAGGTGAATCAGGTTTTCGAGGGATGTTAGGCTAGTTTAGGCCAATTTGCCGATGAAATTCTTCTCCTTTTTACACTAATAAAATGTCATATTGGGGTCTTTTAAATTCCAGGTGAGTTTCGCAAGTTTAAAACGTGTAAAAACACTCGAGCAGAAATTTATTGAAATTCCTTCAGGTGTCTAATTTGAGGCTATAAAGTTAGAATGTTCGAAAGAAGTTGATGAAATTTGATATTCACAATTATCACGCGACACTGTGACGGAGATCGATCAACTCCGGTGTTAAAAGCAAGAAAGAAGCCGCGAAAGTTATAGTTGTACCTATATGTTTAGACGAGAATCTCTTATCATCGATCAATTAGAAGAAAGTGACGAAACGGATTTGATTGGTTTGAATTAATCAACAGAACGGAGCTTGAGGTTAATTAATTTTTCGTGTAGGAATGATCAATGAAGGGACACGTGTCACGGCGACAGGCGTTGGGCAAGCGTTCCACTTTTATTGCCGATTGCCTAAGAGATAGATAATTAGAGAGCGAGGGAATGACGTTTTTTCTTCCGATGATAGAATACTTTACGAAATTTCACACTTCACATACCTTTCGATACGTGTCTCTTGACGGACCTGGTTTTTATACTTTAATTCTCGAGGTGACCCTATAAGGACCTTCGGAAATTCGGTTCATCGTCCTGAGATTCGAAGGATTCGTTGTTTCGAGGCTAGAGAGGCAAGTTTCGTCAAAATAGGATCTGTTAATTATGATAAATAACTGTTACAGCTTTTGCATTTCAAATTCAATTGTTTGCAAATCAAATTCACCCTTTTGCGAATCAAGTTTCTCTACAAAATTGTTTCCTTAAGCTTTTGTAATGAAAATAAAGTAACATGTAAGTTTACTGTTAAGAAAGTCGAAATACTTGTTTAAATTTATTTAGGTATAGAAATGAATTCTTTCCGACTTGATTCACATAATTAATTCAAAGTCATTGAGATGGTATTCGCGAGTTTCCAGAAAAATGGGGAAAGGTTACCAACAATAATGGAAATTATTTCGATGATATATCATTCTCTTCAAATAAAACTTCGATTATACCCAAAAGTTGGAAAGAATTCATTTCTACACCTGATAAATATACCCCAAACACAATTAATCTCTGTTGAGTATATTGGCGCACTCCCAAGTTTTTTTAATACACTTGAAAAAAAAAGAACAGTTCCCGGCCGCAAAGGGTTAAAGACGGAAGTACGAGAGGGGGTAAATATTTTCAATAAAATCCCAAAGCGTGGCAATTCATCCAGAAATATCACGCATGGAGGAACCGCTTCTTATCCGATTTTCCATGTTCACCGGTTACGCGAGTTTTGCTTGGGAAAAGATGGCTGTCTCGTAGATGATAGAAGGGACAGAGGAGCTACAGCCCTCGAGAGTGTTTACCAAAGGGGCCGTGGTTAAACAGAAACACGGTCTATAGATAATGAAAACGCGACGTTCATGGCTGAAAACGACGGTACGGGAGAAAAGGCTAGTCGCATGACGAAAAAGTGTCCAGCCGTTCAAAGGTCAAAGGAAGGGAGGAATGAGGCGGCTGATAACACGACAGAGGTATGATGAAGACCTGCGGTGAGGTTAGAAAGAGTGGAATGTCGAAAAATGGACGGTGACGTGAGATTTTAGTAGCGGAAGCTGCGGTACTTCCGGTTCGCAGCTCTTCACAGAATTTTCCTGTATTTGAGAAGTGATAAGGGAAGGTCAATTTATCGTTGCCTTTGGATATGAAGAATGTTAACACTTGTTAGTTTTTCGTTAACCTCTTCAGGGACACCGACACATATGTGTACCTTTAGATTTTCCGAAAATTCCAATATTTGCCATAGAGAAAATGTGAAAAACAACCTCCCAAAATCTCCTAAGGAAAGTAGTTCAATTGTTATCGATTTAGCATGAATATAAATGCAACTACATAAAAAGTTAGATCAATACTTTCTAACTTAAAAAAAAAATCGTCCCTGAAGAGGTTAAAGACGACTAACTAAAACTAACGTTATCTACAGGAAACGCCAATTGAGCCAAATTATGCAGAAACGCATCAACTCTCGAAATGTAAAAAATTAATTAAACAATGTACGCATCTCATATTTTTGTGAACTTTCTTTTGCAAAAAGTTACCGAATCATAGAACAATTTTTGTATTGTATAATTATTAAAATTACCATTTTACCCTGTTTCTTTTTTTAAAAAGAATTAACTTCCGTTGATGAGCATTCAGTTCACTCTTCTTTTGGTATACTTGATGGAAAAGCGAGAATAATTCCAAACCTAATACCACAATGCTCGCATAATATTTAAAGAACTCGAAATGCACAAGTACGTAAATAATAAAAATCTCTTTCAATTCCATTTTTCACTTAAAATTATATTCCATCTTAAGAATTCCAATAACGATTTCCCACCCAATACTACAATGAAAAACCTAAAAAAAAAACATAGCATTCTAAGAACTCCAAATGCACAGGTAGGTATGCAAGGCAGTTTGATTGAAAGTATGCACGCGCATAGTTGTTCGATGGAAAAGCGCGTTTCTCACGCGACTCAATAAGGAGGAGTACTTTGAAGGAGGCCGAATCAATCGTTTGGCACGATCGTATCTTCCGAATGGGCTCGCACGGGCACTTGTCGCACTCGAATCACCGTGATCGGCATCACGACCGGTTTTTTATTCTTGCCTCTCATTGCGTTTGCTCTTGCAAAGCGGAAGCCGCATTCCTTCAGCCGCTGTGCGTTGCCTTTGCTGTGCACCGTGCAAAAATCGCGGCTAATTCTTGCAAATGCCGCCTGAGATTGTACGAATTCCGGTCTCGGTTCCCTGGTGACACAACCGGTAAATTGGTTCACGGAATCGAAACTGCGAGATCGAACGGAGAATACGGGACGAAGTCATTAATTCAATCAGCGAATATCTTTTCTTCTCTCTCTGCATAGTTATTTTACGTTGATTTTATTTTCAATTGTTCTGGCAGTTTCAGTTCTTCCGTTCATTATACTAAAATTTTTTATTCAATTCGCTATATCTTGCAGTTGTCAATTTTTTAAAATAAGCGATTTACTTAGAAATTTAGTTGAAATTCTGCGTAACAATACGCTTGCAAAACGAAATCTGAAGGGGCTAATTTTGCTCCTTTCATCGTACAATGCAAATACCACCGGAAACGAGGCCCATTCACGTGGCTTTTCGATAGGGAAATCGTCGTTCTCTCGATACCTCGAGAGTCATACATCGATCGCAGTGAATCTAGAGGTAAACGTAGATACTAATGGAAAGATTTGAAAATGTGATGCGTGTTCTACTTTTCTCTTTTATACAAGCTTTTACTACCTTTCCTTTTTCATCCCCATTTTTCCACGTTTTTGCTGTAGTATCTACGTATGATTCAGCCAATAGAACAACATAGAACGAAATTCACAGATGGAATCGAAATTCGAGCATCGTTGGTTTGTAAAACAAAAAAGGAAAAATCGGAAAAATGATATCGATGTACGCGTAATCCATGACGAGTTTTCCTGTTTGCTTTTCGTGGCCATTTTCCTACTGCTTTTCCACGAGGGACTTCGATACCCTTTTTTATCTGGAAATGTATCAGTACTGTCTGTTGCTTTCAACATTTTTATGCGATCGTTCCGTTTTCATCGTTAGACCAGCGGGCTCAACTCTCAATTGCCGTTACGATTTTCGTAAACATATTCCTCTCCATCGAGAGAGAGAACAAAAACAGGCCAGTACGAGCGTTAAATGTTCGTAAGAATCGATCCGTACGAGGAGCATCGTGTAATTGCAATTTCGGGGATGGAAAGTGTGGAGAAGGAAATTCGTGCAGGATGAATTATTTGAAAAAGAAACGCATGAAATATAAATCGCATTTTCTCTCGTAATGAAATCATGAAAAATTCGTAGGAAAGTCTGGGAAAAATGGAATTATCTTTTTTTTTCACGAAGAATAATTCACGAAATGTTTCATCTTTCTGTTGTGAAAAATTCCGGAAAAAACTACATCATACGGAATTCCTTTCTTTTTACACAGAAACAGTCGTATAAAGTACACGTTTCGTACAAAAGATTGCTACCTTTTTTCCGTAAAAAAAGTTCGTTGAAAACTGAGAAAAACTGTTTTCTATATTTTATTTCGTTAGAGTTTTTCTTCCTCAATTTAATATCGTTTTTAGTAACAAAATGAGCGTATCGGTGACACTTTAATTATTATCTAATTTGCAATCTCTGATTATATGCTCTTCTTGTCGTCGTCAGATTCGCATTAATTAAAAGTGTCGCGTTGCCTCGTGCTTCGCGAAGTTTTCCCAAGGCTTTCCGTTGGGAGGAGGGAAGAGTTGGTGTGTAATCGGAAACGCGAGCAGTATTTTAGCTCGCGAGAAGTCTCTCTCGATTGAATAGCACTCGAGAGCGCAATAGTATGTATATATTTATTTATTCAGCCTCACAGCCATCAATTTGACTTGGTTTACAATAACCTACGTTTTATAAAACCATCTTATTCTCTCTCTTCCATTCACATTCCCTCCTACTCTACTAACTTATTGCCCTACTTATTAGCCATTAATTGTTATCCCTCCCTTATACTTTAATATTCTCTTTGGTGTTCACAGCCACTCTCTCTTTTTTCTTTTCTTTTCTTCTTCAGCTTCTCGAGCCACTCTACAAACTTTCTGCCCTGCCTCCCACTCACTACGTCTTCCATCCTGATATCCCTTTCGGTTTCTCTGCAGTCCCTTGTTAAATGTTCCAGATTTCCGAATCTATCACCACAGAAATCGCATCTCCTTCCTTCCTCCTTTTCCCAGTACTTGTTCCAGTTTTCTAAATTCCCGCATCTCGCTTGGGCTATTAACTTCTGGCCTCTTCCTTCTTTGCTCAAGTATTCTGGTAGTCCGATAGTTCTGATGTATTTGCACCTAATCTTGTATTTGGATTGTTCTATTTTCGTGTATTGCCTCTGTTGTTACACTTCTTTGTATCCTCTCCGTTACCTCTCTTCTCAACTCGTCCACCACCGTTTGACTTAATCCGTTTCTTTTTAAGTACTCCTCTCTCTGTTTTCCGGTTCTAGTTCTTTATTTGCTTCCTTTTCCTTCAGACATTCCTTGACTATTTTTCTCCCTACGTCCTTCCTTACCCCATCCTCAAATTTCCAAGCTCTAATTCCTGCTTTTACTCTTAATTTCTCTCTCTTTGATTCCTCCAGCACCAAGTAGCCTGGTGTGCGGATGTCTAAGCCAAGCGTCCATTTTATGTGTCTTACTTGTATCTTTTCTATTTCGGCTCTCTCCTTAAAACCCCGCAGTTCTACCCCATACATCAGTACACCAAGTATCAGCATGTCGAATAGGTACATTCTCATCCTAAAGTCCGTCTTAAATTTCCTCTCTCCTATTCCCCATACCTGGTTCAATGTCACGTTTGCCTTCTTTATCCTTTCCTTTATGTGTCCAGCCATGTTACCGTTCCTCTGAAATCTTATTCCCAAGTAATTAATTTCCTTGACTTCTTCCACCGTTTTGCTTTTCCATCCCCAATCTACTCTTTTCGCTCTCCCTCCCCCACCCCTGAAAATCATTACGTTCCCACGTTCAGTAACAGTTCTTTTTTATCTAAATACTTTTCTGCATAAGCTAGAGACCAGAATTTCTCACTTCCTACTCTAATCCCTCCTGCTTGCCTCGAGAGCGCAATAGATATTAGACGCTCGATCGTACACTTAAATTCTGCTCTCGTATTACGCGAAACTTTGAACGATCGTTCAGCTTGCAGATTAAAACATCGAAAGGCAGATGAAATATTCAAATATGATCTCTATTCCACTCGATATTTTTTCGTGACATTGAAAAGAATGTCGTTTACTTATAAAATGATCGAGAATAAATCTTTCTCTATTCCACTCATTATTGTTTTGTGACAAAAAAAGAGTATCGTTTCTTTATTAAATTATCGAAAATGAATCTTTCTTTACTCCATTCATTATATTTTCCCAAATGTATCCAAAATGTAAAATCGTAATGCCCCATAACTTTTGTAATAAACTTTAATTTTGAAATAAATATACTCGGTGTCTTTTCTCAAAAGTTGCAAATAAATTAACAGAACTAACTATTTAGGTTACAAAAATTGCACGTGGAAGCACTCGCGTGGTACAACACAATACTGCAACAGAAGTGAGAATAAAAGAACTAAGAGGTTAGGGGTGATTCTTCATGTAAAAATGAACCGAAAATAAGGAATAAAATTTTTTCATAAGAAGCTTAATTTTCCAGAAAATTAAATTTAAAGATTCGCTACAAACTGTTGCTTCCACTCACACTTCTATCTTGATAAATAGCGGTAATGTCACATTTCACAAAGAAATAGCGTAAAGGAAGAATTACACAGGCTTTGAAACAATTAAAGCGTCCATGACACTCTGATTCATTCAATACTTCATAGTTCAAACATTCAATAGTTCATTCAGTGATGTACATGTAAAGCAATAAAATCGTTAATAAACGTATTATTAGTACTGATCGTCACATTGACACTGATTATTAGTACAAACAAAAAGATAGTCAAGTACTTACACTGTAGCTCTATAGATATTTACATACACTACCGGCCAAAAGTTTGGAATCACCGAGCATTGCAATTTACACAAAAATTTCGAGAAAGAAGTCAGCGACTTTGAGAATTTTTTATCGTTCGAATCAATCGATATGAGATAAATTGATAAATGTAGAATTGAGATAAACTTCAAATCTATGAAAAATTAGCAGCAGATTTAGTATTGATGAAAAGTGGGAGGTGATTCCAAACTTTTGGCCGGTAGTTTATATATACTCGTAAACAAGGCTTCAAACAAACAAATTTTGTTCTTCATCTTTGGTTTATTTTTAAATGTCGAATCATCCCCTGTCTCACCCTATACGTGACTGTATATAAAACAAAAGTCTATAATTAATGCAGTTCATCCCTCTTCAGTAATTTATTTTACTTGGAAGAGTATTCAGTTTGCAAAGTATTAGTTTCAAGAAGAATTCTATTTACAGAAAATGTTACTTTGGCAGAAGATTCAATTTTCCAGTAAAATTTTGACGAATAAAATGCTCGCAACTTTTCTTCTCAGGAACGAAGAAATATCGAGTTGTAGAAGATTGAAACATATTAACCCCTCGTTGAATGATACTTTACGTAAGAGTAGGCGAACTGATGGGTTCAGATTGGTAGTCGAAGACTGAAAAGAAGCTCCTGTTCAAATATACCGTGCAAAGGTCTCGATCTCCAATTAATCTCGCTTCTTTGGACGGGGATGAAGCGATTCCAAGACTTCTCCACGCCCCTGTAACCGTGGTTCTTCTTCCTCCTCTGTCAGAATTCCACGGAACTCGACGAACACGTTCACTCTCCAAGTTAATTGCGTTTTCGTGACGCACGTGTGGATTCCACGAACCGCGGTGGCCGATTCACGGGCAGGACGGACATTTTTCGGAAGCATGCAAATCTTCACCCTAACCACGTTTTCAGAAATGCACTTCTAACTCCTCCCTCCGGAAGAAGAAGAAGAAAAAAGTATCTTTACAAAATCAAGAGGGAAAAAATACGAGATAGTGCGGAGTGAATGCAAATGGCCGGAAGTGCCATGCAGATTCTGTACGGAACGGCTTTTGATATTGTGATACGCGCTTCTAAGAGACTTGGAAAATTTTCTAACGAGTAGAAAATTTATAAATGATCTGCTGTTTAAATAGGGAATCGAAGAATCGCGAAAGATTTTCTAAGAATTTTGCGCAAAAATGTTTCAAGCAATCATAAAGGATCTCTTTTATACGGAAGTAGAAGAAGCTGCAAAAGAGTTTTTATAAAAAATCTAGCTCTTCAAAAGTGAAAATCTTCAGAATGGCAGAACATTCTTTACTGAGTAAAGAAAGTAGTTCGAAAGATCCTCTCCAAAAAAGAAAGTTCAAAAAGTGACTTCAAAAGATCACAAATCACTACTTAAAAGGAATTCAGGAAAGAAGCTTTAAGAACGCTCTAAAGAGAAACCTTTAAAAGATCACTAAAAACTCGCCTCAGAAGATTATCAAGTGCAACGAATATTAATGACCGAAAGTGGACCAAGTATCGCAGGGTTCTCCAATATTAGAGACAAAAAATCCGCGCAGACCTTCTAAAAAAGTTCAAAAAGTGTCTTTCATCTCCCGAAAGGAGCTCAAAAAAGGACATCCGAGAACACTAAAATAACCCTAAAACAAAATCACTAAAAATCCTCTTCAGGAGATTACCAAGTGAAGCGAGTATCGTTGAGCGACACAAGTGCACAAAGTAAAGAAAGAAACTTTGCAACGGTCCTTTAAAAAAGTCAGAAAATTAAAAAAAAAGAACCCACAAAGCATCGTCTGAAAAGAAGTCAAGAGAGAACGTTTAAGAACACTCTGAAAGAACCCCCCCAAAAAATCGGTAAAAATTCGCCTCGGAAGATTACCAAGCGAAACGAGTATCAATGAACGGAAGTGGACGAAGTATCACAGGGTTCCCCGATATTTCTTCGCGTGAAACGCGTTCGAGTCCCGAAGTTGTTGGCG
>NW_017100454.1:102265-105186 GCF_001263275.1 Habropoda laboriosa | reverse complement strand
CTGGTTCGCTCGGTAATTATGAGATATTAGCCGGTAATTTATAGCCGTCTCAGGGTCCTTCTCAAAGGCAGCAGTTTCTCGTCGCGATCCTCCGCTTCTCTTTCCTCTCTCTCTCTCTCTCTCCCTTTTTCTTCCTTCACCTGGCTATCGAAGAATGGTGGTTCGAACCTCCACGAATAATCCTCAGGGTCCAGAAGGTCAGCCATTGCTGCATTCATTCTCTTCTTCTCTCGTGTTCCTTTTTTTCCCCTCTCTTCCTTCTTCTTCTTTCTTCCTTTTTGATTCTTTCCCCCTCGTCTCACTGGTAATTATTTGTTTCTTTTTTCTCCCCCATGTTGAAGTTGTTCAAGCCCCTCTTTCTCACTCCTGAGGTTGCTGGACCTCCTACGACCGGAAGTAACGAGGGGATAACGTTCGATTAGCATTCCTCGCGGATGAGTAATAAAGTTAGAACCAGTCGAGGGGGTCAGAATATGGGATTTCGTGATTAATGACGGAGCTTCCAGACGTGGATTTTTTATTTTCGCTGGAGTTTAGAGAGGGCAGGTTTATGGCGAGGAAATGTTTGCTGGCTTTGATAAACAGAGACAGTTCTTGAGAAATGCGTTAACAGATCGCTAGTTGTATTTCTTGTATTCCGTTCAATATGGGAGTTTCGATAAAAATTTCGAGAATATTCCGCGTTACGATCAGCATCATTAATTCCCACGGCAGACTTTCGGATTGCGTTACATACAGGATGAGTCACATAACTTGTCCACCCTATATAACTTCTGAAGTATGTGTTTTACATAGAAATTGCAAGGCGACCATGAATTTTTGAAATGGAATGCGTACCTTTTTGTAATCAAATTTGAAGGAGCAATGAATTTTTTATAAGAAAATTATCAAATATAAAAATAATAAAATATAAAATAAAGTAAAAATATGTCATTTATTTAATTTTTTAAAAAACGTTTAAAGTTGATTTTCTCTAGTAACAAGAGATTTCTCCCCTTCACACTGCCACCATTTCTATAATTATTACAATTTGGGTACAATTGTGGGTAATAAATTCTTATTTATAAATCAGAAAGAATTTTTCACTTCAGACAGGGTATCAGAAAAGGTTTCGTAATAACTCCTCCATTTTACATTTTTACCTTTTGAGAAATTAGAAGAAAAGTTGAAAGTCACGATTATATCCTCTGAAAATGATGAAACTTTTCATTTAGCAGTTACCTATGAAAAAGATTCCCAGTCTACTTTTAGACGCCTCAGGGTGGTGTACCCACTTAATGGGTTTTCGCCAAATAAAGATCTGTGAGTTTTAACATTTCTTCCATCGACTGTACACTCTGTGTTAGACACAAGTGTTACGTAATCGATCAAGCGTAATCGAAACTATCAAAGAAACTTGTACACCATTGGAAGCAGAATAAATACGAAATTTTCCAGCAATTTATCGCACTCTCCTTTCCACCACGGTCTAATTTCATACGCCGCAGAACGTGATCAAGACTATCGAGAGCCGTAGGCGATTGCACCGCGAGAAACTCTCGAACGTTATCTCGATGCGCGTTCCTCAGATCATAAACCTTCGCCAGATAGCATTATCGTTTTACTATGAGATTTTAAGCGTGAATACACGTGAATTCTTAATGCGATTCTTCTGTTCGTTTTATCGTCTTGTTAATTATCGTTGTTTTTTTTTTTTTTTTTCATGTTTCAGGTAAGTAACCTATAACCCAACCAGATGAGAAATGGCGGACGAAGAGGGTCTGTAGATGCTTGGTAAAAAAAAAAATAAATAAACAAACAAATCTACTGTATTTCATTCTTGCGTGTTTATCGAGGATGTTTATTATACACGAAGGAAATGTTCGTGGTTGCGGTGAACCGCAGATAACGATTCGCAAACAAGATTTTCTCCTTGTAAATAAAACGATTCGTTCGTATTACCCAGCGTTCAATGTTTGCCAGAGCTTATCTAGGCTCAGTTTTTTTACGACCAGCTGTTGTTTCTTTTGGGATTTTTTGAAAATCCAGGTTGCGGGATAAGCAGGGTGATATTAACCAGGAAGGGAATGTAGGTTAGGTCCCTTTGCAAGCAGATTAAATTAAGAACGTTCGAAAATCCATGTTCGCAATGATAATTTCGCGTTTGAGTAAACAGGACAGTGTAAACGAAGGATTTGCAACGGGAAAGTTACTTCGAATGTTCGATAAGATAAGTGAAATTTCGCTGGAATTGCAGCCGGCATTCGGGCGCCATTTGAAGGCATCCCAGAAGATTTTGTGTCACATAAAAATGTCATACTTATGCCGGTGTAATTTATTTCAGAATTGTTTCATTTGTGGACAATACTCGGAAATAACATTCCTTCGTAACACGTTCTGTGGATGGAGGAAATTCGGAGTTCTGACAGAACTTGGAAACGAAGTTAAGAAGTAACATTAAGATATTTGATTGAGCCGTTTATTTTTATAGCGGTGTAAGTCCATTTTCCTGAATATCGAGATATTTAAGAGTTCCCGTTTTAATCGACTGGAAAATATTAACGATCACTAGTAGTCTCACTTTACCAAATGTATCGGAATTGCTTGAAGAAAAATTGGCACTTTGTGACCGCAAATGGACCTACACCACAATAAAAATGATCAAATTTTCAATAACGTGACTTAAATCATATTTAATTGCTTAGAATTCAAGATTTTTCCAGAAAACTGTATTATATTTTCAAAAATTTAAATCTTTCATTCATGTTATGTCAAGCAAAATTGCGTATAACTTTAAACAACATTGTACATTAAAAATCAAAACAATACTCGTGGTTTTTAATTTATTAATTTAAAACATGTTCATTGACACCGCGAGAAAGGTTTTTGAAATAATTGTGATGGAATATAAGGCAATAATTAAATCACTCTTATCTTTATAT
>NW_017100454.1:92143-102206 GCF_001263275.1 Habropoda laboriosa | reverse complement strand
AATTAATAAAATAAAAAAATTACATTTTATAAAGTAATTGTCATCTCGTGAAAACGAATAAATATTATTTTACAAAAGTAATTTTTCTTTTCTAATGAAACTTACATTTCTACAAACTACCGTGGCACAGAACGCTTCCTACCTGACACCGATAAATGATTATTTATTGGCGAAATTCAGAATACCATAAGCAACGAAGAGACACAAGAAATCGAATAATAACAACGAGTTATGTTGGTCGAGAGTTAACATCTAGCGATGCCACGTCAAGTAACTATAATCTTAAGTTAATTATAACTCTCCTGATGCAAAGTGTCTCGTGTCAATCATTATTGTACACTCGTGGATTGAAGATATTCGTTCAATATCTCGAGGAGAAGCTGTGTTCTTCGATCTAGAAACTCTTGGAAACTCTTGTTTAGTTACCTTGATTTCTTAGCACGTGATAATAAATTTGATAACAGGCGTCGCACTAATCGTGATTATTAGCCAGCGGTTGTTTAAGCTGTACGAAGTATTGTTCTATTCGGCGAATGGACATTGGCTATCTGAAGTGTCGGTTATCTGTCGTGTAGATCGTCGATATGATAATTTTACCGTTGAATGATTTTTTTGGTTTTTCAATTTTTGTTTTCCTTTCACAATGGAGAGAGCTTATTTTTGGTAACAAGAGATAAGAGCGTTGAAATTTATGTTTATTTACATTGATCGAAATTTACCACGTGAGTGATTAGAAATAGTAAGGAAAATTGAGAAAGTTCATGAAAAATCGTTGCAATATTTAAGAATTATCGATAAAAATAAAAGAATCTTCTTCGAAACTCATCCGCCCTTCATTATCTAAATATCTAAATTATCAATTATCTACTGGAATTAAAAGTTCTATAGACAGAAGGTAAAGGCGACGTTTGCACGATTATTATAATTTCTGCGTCTATGAAACTCCAGCAAAATTTATCGAAATTTCATAATTTTCTTACACACTTATCACCTCGAAAACATCCTAGTTGAATTATTAACTATCTACTGGAATTAAAAGTTCTATAGACAGAAGGTAAAAGTGACATTTGCACGATAATTATGATTTCTGCGTCCAGTAAACGCGATAAACGAGTGGGGAAGTTCGTCGAACCGTTCGTCCAGAGATGGTGAATATCACCGATCGGAATTTTTGTCTCGATTACGCGGGATTTAATTATCGCGACAATAAATATCGTTCCCTCTCTCTAGCACGAAGCACAGCCGACCGTGTACATCCACGAAATGCATACGCGGTTACGTAAACGCTGTTAAATATTTACGGGACGCGTATTTAATTAATTGCCACCACTGTGCGCCGTTTAAGTGTGTCGACTGTGTATCTCGATAATGATTTTTCGTTCGAACCGTCCCGCGGTATCTCATTCTCAAACCGATTCTATCTTTCGAAGCTTGTTTTCAAAATTACAGATAACTTCACAATTGGTTTAATAAGAAATATTAGGCCATTCCATAAGTTCTTGTCGAATTTTATAATTCAGACCAACAAACCTTCAAATTTGATAAGAAAAATAAAAATGTAAGCGCCTTCTCGTTCCACAATTTTTACCAATTTTTTTTTTCATCGGCAACACCATTATGTCGTCGCTGTAGAATCTTCTTGGATGTTCATTAAATTATTTTTCGCTTTTGGTACGAATTTATGGGATGACCTAATATATTTTGTATATTGTAAGGTTTCGAGAGAAAGTAATTCTTTTATCATTTATGTTGCGTCCCGCACACCGTGCATTCTCGTATGGAATACGGCGGGGTTGTAAGACCCGTCTCAGAATGCTTCTGCCGTTGCTGTAGAGACGCTGACCGTTGTGAAATTAATCACTTCGGCCTGGTTATAGGTGTACTGAGCTACACTTGTCTGCCCTTTACTCAAATCTTTATTTTCTACTGTATGAGTGAAAATGCCTGATGTGAATATGGTTGACTTGTAACTCGTGGTGGATGAATTGTAACTGGTGAAGGATGACTTGTAACTGCCCTCGGAATCAAATGTCCCTCTCCCTGGACGCGGATGACTCCAAGGCGCGGGTGACATGGGAATGCATGTGATTGGCCAAGAAATTGAGGTGGAAATGGTTCCGGTGAGGTAATTGGTTAATTGGGTGCGTGGTACGTGTGCTGTCGGAGACAAAGGCAGAAGGGGTTTTTTCCAAAAAACCGTTGCCGGTTCGTCTGCCCGTCGATGGTCGCGAAAGGCGATGCTCTCCCATTGTTCCGCGGCGGTCCTCTGATGTACCGTTACGGTACGTCTGTCCAAAGGACGCGGCTCAACAATTTATAAAATAATTGTAAGGAGAATATTTTATTCGTAATCTTTTATTTAGTTTCATTCTTATTTATAAATCAATTTTAAGGGGAATTTTCATTTATCTGAGACTTCAGAATAATTACCCCAGAACTCCTGAGCCCTGAGCCATTACGTGGAAACCTAAGGGGAGTTTCCTGAGCCATTACTTCTCCTTACAATTTCTCTTAAAAAGAACTTGTTTTTCGAAGAAAGTTTTATATCATTTGAGTACGAAATAAGCGTGAGGTGAGAAGTGATTCCGTAAACGATGTATCTTACGCTGGATTTTTTCTGCAGAGTGATAATTTGCCGCAATTTCTTCCAATACTTCTTTTCTCTGTTACGATATTCTTCATATTTTGTATTCCACAGCACTGATTTTTCTTCGTAAAGAGTGATTAAATCGGTAATTTTATTTCTCGACCAATTTTCTTTTCCTGACATTTATCACTCTCACGAAAGTTCTCTGAAGAATACGAAACTGCTTCGTGTTTGTAAAGCAACTGTCCGACAGCAATATGATTTTGTATTCATTCGAGAGCAAGTCGCAACACATCAACTCTCAGACAGTCACTCTCAGCCACAATATTCACTCGCGATAGTATTACTTCCAAATGGGCACCTAGCTTTATGTTTGGCCCGATATACGCACAACGATCCCAACTCGCGTTTCTTATGTTTGGCTCGGAAAAAGTATCACGAGTTTCACGCGATGTTATGATACAAATTGTTAAGACCAGGCCAATAGTATACGCGTAAGGGTGACTCACCCTGAGGTTTCTTGCCATGCCAGCTCCACGTAAACAGCCTACAGAAATCGGGCAGGGCGACACGTCCTCAGTCAGTGTTTACGAGACTACCGAACGAGTGCCTCGATAAACGTCGCTTATACCGCGCGATCATAGCCTTGTAGGAAATACGGTGCTCCCTCGAACAACGCGGTTTCGATTATACACAGATTTCGAATCAATTTACGTATTTAGCATATTCGGTCGTGTGAACTAATTCCTCACAAATTGCCGCTGCATACAAGAAGCAGCCGATCTTGGGAGAAGAATCAAGCGACCAGTGTGTCCCTGCGAGCTACATAATTACAGTTTCACAGTATGTATCTGCGTGAATAATGTAATTGCAAATGTATGTGCACAATCGAATAATCGAGCTAATTGAAAATAGAGGAGGGCCTACGCAATACTGATTACATTGATTATTGTTATAATTTCGTTTTATTGTATCCTAAGTTTATTTTTTTATAGTAAGATGTGTTATAGTTAAGGTTCTGTAGTTATGAAGCAACAACAGATCAGTTTTTTACTGTTTTCTCCCAGAGACTTACCCATACATATTCTATTCTTTTCTGGGGAAACATTGTTTCTCAATAGGCCTTTTAACACGACATACCTCGTTTGTTATTATTTTAATCACAATATGTGTATAAAAATTGAAAATATTGAGGTGGTTTTATTGGAAGGATATAAATGTACAGTCGGTCACAAAATGATTCGGACATTATTTAGGACATCATAACTTTTTAAAAATTTGACCTAACGATTTCAAGTTTTTTGAGAAGTTAGAAGTTTACTACATGACGTGTAGAAAAAATTTGGAAAAAATTTCAATTTGTGGGAATTGCGAAGAAAATAGCGGACGTTGCTTTTTACAACTTTTTTGTCTGAGCTCGTAATGAAAATTTAAGAAATACGTTTTGTAGATCTGTGTCAATCGTACACATACTGAAGACTTCATCGAAATCGGTTAACGTTGCTACGAGCTTCAAACGGTTAAAGATTGTGAAAATCGCACTGTTTCACGACTTTCGGCCTATAACTAATAAATCTTAAGATTCTTACATATTTCGGTGCCTGTCGCTTGTTTCTCCATCAACCGATTTCGATGAAATTTTCAGCATGTGTATAATAGACACAGATCTACAAAACGTATTTTCTAAATTTTCATTACGAGCTCAGATAAAAAAAAGTTGTAAAAAGCGACGTCCGCTATTTTCTTCGCAATTCCCACAAATTGCAATTTTTTCCAAATTTTTTCTACACGTCATCTAAGTAAACTAATCCTTCTAACTTCTCAAAAAACTTCAAATCGTTAGGTAAAATTTTTAGAAAGTTATAATGTTCTAAATAGTGTCCGAATAATTTTGTGACCGGCTGTACTTCAGTTTTTCGGGAAGGAGAGGGGTGGTTCCCAATTACGCGGACAGTCGGCGTCCTTAATCTTCGCGTTGTCCGAGGGAGCATTGCAGTTTGTTTACTTTTTCTTATGCCTAGTATTCCAAACACATAGCAACGATATTGTAAAAAATATTAAATTTAAAGGTGTATCTGATAATAAATAACTTTGAGAATTTTTTGCACAAAGGAAATAGTTCTAATTTAAAATTTTTTAGGGTGGGTTTGAGGGTTCATGAAAATAGTGGCTTTCTAAATTACCGAAAAAATTTTCAGAGCTTCTCCTTATCATTTCGAATAAGTAAGTAATATGAGATGAATTAAAATGAAAACAAATCGTTAAATAATACTTCCTTTCCAATATTCACTATTCTAATCGATGCTGACTAAAAAAGAAAATTAGCTTCAATTACCTATTTCCCTGCAATGAACATATCAAAAAAAAAAAGAAGGAAAGAAATGAAAAAATCCAGTAGTCCAGTAGTAGCTCGCATCGTAAATCAACAAAATTCTACCAGCCTCCTCAGTCTCGAAATTCAACACCGCTCCTCCCTAGAATCTCTAGTTTCCGTCCCATCCCTAATTTCCGCCTGAAAACACACAAATCGAAGGAGCAAAAACACTTCCCTGCCAGCTATCAATTATCACGCCCTAAATACCCTCCTTCCGTCTAATAAAATAAGTAGTAAAACAAGTAGCTGGTACGTTGAATCGAAATTGATGATTAAAGGACTAACCCCTTTAGAATCTATCCAAACATGTTGTTTCGCGTTACTCTACCTCGAGTACATTCTACATAGCATCGATGCGTAGGCAACACGACCTAATTAAAACGTGTCGAATTCCCGTGTGCAATTAAAGCTTAATACGACGCCGTGCGTAAAGGTGGGTTCTCTCGTTAATGAAGGAGCTTCGCCATCGTTAAATGATGGTAATTAGCGTATACGCTATGGTATAAATGGCGGTGAGAAGGCGGGGGAGAAAAGGTCTCGAGCAATAATATCGAATCGAGGATCGAAAAAACAGCCGATGTCGGTGCATTGTAACGTTATCACTTAATTGAAGGGTTTTTTTCGGGGACACGTGAGGCCTCGTTAATTCAACGAAAAAAAGGGGAGGGGAGGATTGGCGTGTACAGTGTGTCGAGATGCTCGTTTTTTAAGGCGCCTTTTGGACATCGATAATTAACCGTTTGAGTGCCACGAGCCTTTTTTATTTCCCGATCGAAAATTGCCAAGCGGCGCGATAGCGCTCGTCATATTCCGTGTCCAAAGATGCCAAAGAGCGCGATTGCGCTGTTTCCAGCTTACATGTAATAAATATTAATATAAATTTTACCTTTTTTTTACTTAAGACTCGACGGTAACCGTAAAGTCGTGCATCGAAAAAAATCGACCCCTCTGTGATTATGGGCTTGGCAGCCTAGAGCGCTGGCGCTTTTAGGACAGGATAGAAGAAGCGCGATCGCGCCGCTTGGCACTCAAACGGTTAAGCTGATCTCCTGTTGGGAGGACTTTTATTTATTTATTTATTTATTTGCAGATATAAACCCGTTAGAGCGTACTATAAAGGGTGAGCCATATTTAACCTGGTTACTTTCGAATATTCTGTTGTGGGTGGATCGATTGAAATTTCTTTCGTGTCGCATAATATTTGTAATAGTTCTAACTTTAATATTAGGTCGTCTCATAAGTTCGTGCCGGAAGCGAAACATATTTTAATTAAAACCCAAGGGAATTCTAAAACGACGACATAAGGGTCTTATCAAAAAAATCATGGAACGAGAAGGCGCTTACGTCTTTTACTATCAAATTTAAAGGTCTGTTGAAAAATTTGATCGAAATTGTAAAATTCGACACGAACTTACGGGATCACCTAATATTTTGCGGTATAATCATTTGTATCTATGACGGCTTGTAAGCGTTTAGGCGTCGATTCTACTAATTTTTTAGCAGTCGAAATATTTTCCCATATTTCTACAAGTAGAAACACCAGAAAGCATTTTATCAATATTAGAACGATCGGTCGATTTAAAATGACTCATTAGCAACTTTCCAAAAAATGTGAATGTTCGATACTGGTAAGTATAGTTTGTAACTTTCCAATTTAATTTTCTGCATGTCTATTTCGATTTATCTCGATATGAATCTAATTTTTCCATCACGTTTTCATTACATAAAAATTCACTTTTGGAATGTCAGTAATGGGTCATTTTGACCTGGCCGGTTGTTCCAGTGTTAATTAGCTACAAATGAGAAACGCGTATCTCTGTAAGAGAGCGTGCACATAGGTGTTCAATTTTCTATTTTAGAATTAAGGGGGTATTCTAGTCTAGAGCGTCATTTTTTAGTCCTTTTTAGGGATTTTTTTTGTAAGGAAAGTATACGTTTCTTAGTATCGGCATTTTGCATACATATTTATTCATGTTTTAAGAAAGTTGACAATTTTTTTCAAGCGAAAATAATCAAAACTGTCTGAATTATATATCGTTCAATACGGTCCCTTAAAAAAGAAAAGTGTCCTACTGGCTGACACGTTTCCGCCCATTCTGTTTATCCGAAATGAAAAAACCAAGAGGATTCTTGATTGGTACGACTGTGACTATGGTGTGAACCAGAATGAAAAAAAGAATAGTGAAAATGTACAAAATGGCGGCCCTTTGAATTTTGAATATCGATTTCTTCGACTTTTTTTCGTCTTTCAGAGGCTCTAAAAATCAGAAAAATATATATTTTGGCATAATTCTGGTTCAGACGATAACGGCACATCCACTGAAGGTGCGTGTAAAATTTGGAGTCAGCCGGACAACTAGAACTTGAGATATCATGTCAGCCATTTAAGAAAAATATTGTTTCGAGAAAAACGCGTTTAAGTTTCTCACACCAGTTACACGAGAATGGTACACTTACGACTACGGGCTACATGTCGCCTTCTTTAACCATCTTTAATAATTTCGTCAATTTTACGAATTCGGAAAAATCCTTCGACAGTTATACTTCTGCAAAGGTCTACTTTCAGAAAATGTAAAAAAAGAATCGATTTTTTTTAAAGGTCTAGACTAGAATACCCCCTTAACTTAGTTTATCTTACGAATTACATATGTACTTAAAATTAAAACGCTCACATCTCAGAATGTCTCTCAACTGTGTATACAACTAGTACTCGCAGTCCACTCTGTACTCGTGAGAATCAGAGTGGCCACGGGTACGCGTAGTTCTTAGCTTGGTATCCTTTTGTAAAAATGAGAATTTCTTTGGAAAAGGATACCAATTACCAGGTCCCACCACGAGGAGGTGACTACGCAAGGGACCCGACAAAAACACATGCCCTATTGGCAGCTCTCTACCTTCAGAGGTACGCGATTCTCATTTGTAGCAAAGGAAATAGATACTTTGATCGAAAATTCGTGTTTTTAGAATAATTCGCGGTACGATATCCGAGTGTCTTGTATTTCACTTTAAATCGGGATACTAATCATTTTCTCATTCTCAATGTCATATTCAAACTCTAAGAATATCATTCTCAATGCAGTATTCAAACTCAAATTAATCTTCATTCTCAATACAATATTCATACTGTAATCAATCTTCATTCTCAATGCAATATTCAAACTCTAAAAATTTCATACTCTTTCTTAATAGGATGTTAAAAATGTAGATGATATTTTATTAATTATGCTACAAATAAGTCACGTATCTTTGTAAGAGAGCGCGCACATGGTAGTTGGTGCAATTTTCTATCTTAAAATTTAGTTGTTTTATTTGATGAATTATTTAAAGTTCAAAACGCACGCATCCCACGACGTCCATCGGCGGATGAATAGAATATTTTCTATTGTCTTATGCTAACTTACACGTATATTATCTTACGAACTACTTAAAGTTAAAGACACTCGTTCACGCTCACTTCACACTCGATACAATTTTCTATCTTAGAATTAATTAAAGCTAACATGCAACAATTCAAATGTACAATGAAGCTCTCTAAGAAAAGTATCTTATTAAATTGGAATAGGAAAATATATTGTTAGGATATCTTTTTTATTTATATTTTATTTTCATATTTAAAATTATAGTATCGAAGTTCTGTAAGAAAAATATATTATTAAATTGCAATAGGAGGATAAATTGTTAGGACATCTTTATTGTATATATAAAATCATAGAATTGAAGTTCTGTAAGGAAAGTATATTACAAAATGGACTAGGAGAATAAATTGTTAGGATATCTTTATTATTTGTCGATATTTAGGAGTTTAGTGGAGAATTCATGGTAATAGAGCAACGTGCATTTATGAAATCATAGCAATGGAATACCTATTTAAACCTCTGATAATGGAACTAATGGCAAAATTCTTTTTCGACCAGGAGAAAATTGAACTCTTATACATGAGCTCGAAATATTCATTCAAAGAATACTTAATCGATCATCGAAAAGATGTAAAACCCCCTAAACGCAGACCACACATCGTTAAATAGATTTTATTCCTACCCTGAACCTTATCAGTACTCTCGGTACTTTTTATCTCGTCAGAATTGGCAACAAATAGGCATTCAGAACTGATCTCTACGATCAAGAACGCCCAGGTAATTTATTTTCATTTTATTTAGTAAGGAAAGCCGCGAATTTGTATCACTGGATTTTACAATTTAGTCAAATTTCGATGGAACACTGAAATAAAATAGAAATTTGATTGACAAGATAAATAATTCATACGACTCACCATTCGTAACTTTTGAGATACCCTTAGTGACCCATTTTAGTCCTCCCAGCCTTCAGTTTTGACCCACAATTCACTTGGAAGCTCCTCTCAGACCCATGAAACTTTTCGAATTCCCTTAGTGGACCGTTGAATTCCCCTCAGCCTTGAATTTTCATCCCACCAGTGGCCCACAATGATAGATTGAAAGACCCAAAGCCAATGACCAAGACCCACCAGACTTGGAAAGCTGTGAAAGGGTGACGCGCGGAAAGTGGAGTACGAATCGCGATTTATTTTCATTTTCAGAGATTTTGTTTAGTACCCGAAACCGCGAATTTTTATCATCCTCCATATTCTCCTGTAGTTGATTTTAGTTGGGACATTTAGTAAAAATTGAAAAAAGAAAAGAGAAAAGAAACGCAAAAAGCGAAAAAGGGGTGAAGCTATTTATCAAACGCGACTCGACGTGATAAATTCTCGTATCGATCGAAAGTAAACTTAGTTGGGACATTTAGTAAAAATTGAAAAAAGAAAAGAGAAAAGAAACGCAAAAAGCGAAAAAAGGGGTGAAGCTATTTATCAAACGCGACTCGACGTGATAAATTCTCGTATCGATCGAAAGTAAATGGGAAAATTGACTCTAAACTGAATTAACGCGGTATACTACTTTGATACTCTAATAATGGGAGGGCGCTTGCACCATTAGTGCAGTAGAGTCCATCCAGTTCTTCTTTGACCAGTTCAGTAGTTCAGCTTCGACATGCACATGCACACACATATATAACCAACCACCAAACCCTCAAAAAATTCACTCACAATTCGCAGATTAAGCAGCTGGACTCTGCAACGTAGA
>NW_017100454.1:83594-89647 GCF_001263275.1 Habropoda laboriosa | reverse complement strand
TCGACTACTTTCGGGGGAGATCGGCCACTTTTCGCGGGAGATCGACTATTTTTCGCGGGAAATTTCCATTATTCTATTGTAACATTATAACAGCCTGTAATTTATTAGTTTTCATAATTTTATTATAAATTTATACTTCCAACAATTTGTTATAACTCTAAATATTATCATTTATACATTTTTGCAATTTTTTTTAATAAACAACTAGGTTTTAATGTTCTTATTACTTTCTTCTGGTGAGACAAAGTTCGTAGTGATAAAATATCAGGTTGATCTGTGGTCGTAGATTAAAAATAACCATAGTAAAGCTATAATAATTGTGTTAAATAATTCTTTTTATACGAATTAAAAATTTACCCAACGTTTCTTTGTTATAATACCGTGAAATAAATTATATTACACATTTTCTCTATTTACACTGAATTTAAAGTTCATAATGATTAAAAATCAGGTTTACCTATGGTCATACGAGAATAATCATAATAAGGCTAAAATTATTATGTTAAATAATTCTTTTTGTAGGAATTAAAAATTTATTCAACGTTTCTTTGTTACAATACCATGAAATAAATGGTATCATATATTTTCTCTACTTTACATGAAATTTAATGTTCTGCTTATATGTCAACAATTTTACCTACACCTTATGCTGTGCTGTTTCTTTTTTCTGTGAATTCTGTGTTTAGAAATTATTTCAAATTGAAGCAACGTTTGTATGTTACAATTCAATTAAATTTAAATTGTGAGACGATATAATATTTACAATTCTGCCTGAATGTTTGAAATTCAAAAAAACACAGGTAAACTTCCATTGCATTTAAACAATATTCTCCACAAAACTGGACAAAGTAATTGTAGAAAAATGAATTAGGTCAATGAAGTTACTGGTTACGACCATCGTGGCCGAAAATTTCAATACGAACGATATTAAGTTTGTTGTGAAAAATATAAACGATACATTCATCTCATTTTATTAATAAAAATAAACAGCTGCGGTATACTTCGTCGACACAAAATTGAGCGTGCATAATATTTACCTCAAAATTAGCTGTTATTTCGTTTCTATTTTACTATCTAAACAACTGTATATATAAAATAAATAGTTTCTGTACTTCTATTAACTAGAAACTGCAATGCAATGTAGTACAGCACATTCTTTTTATTTATTATACATTTACTTAGTATACAGTGCATAATACTCGAAACTATAACTAGTGTCCGAATATTTTTCTGATCGACTGTATGTATTTGAGTTAAATTCGTCAAAAGTTTCATTGGAAAAGTATGCCGGAGAAACAAATTCTCGGGTTGATCGAAGATCGAAGCGAAATATTTGGAATATTTTCGAAAATGATAACCCATTATTATCCTGGAATTTATTCGTAATTATATAATATAATTAAAATTAAAGTCAAATATTTAGAAACGTCTCGACAACGGTAATCCATTATTATCCTCAAATCTATTCTCAATCGAACAATACCTGCAGTTATACTTTTCCTTCCATTATAACAATTTCGAAGTAAAAAGTATCACAGTAATTCTTTTCCCTCCGTTATAACAATTTCGAAGCAAAAAGTATCACATTAATTCGTTTCCCTCACCAACGCATAAATCCTTAGCACGTTGAAATTTTCCTATTTCACTCCTCCTCTTAAACTTCAGCGTCGAACTCCTGTAAAATTCGAGAACCGACGTTTCCAGTGAAACTAACGTTTGACAAAGAGCCTGAGGAAAATGGTTCCCGATGCAAAGCAGATACACACGGTCAGGAAGAAACTGTGAGGGGAGAAAGAGTTTCGGATAAAAGTATAATCCGTCCGGGGGAAATGCAGGAAGCGAGTGTATAAATTAGAAATGGAGGCGGGAGTAGGAAACCGTCCCAGGAGGAACGTCGATCGTTGCGAAGAAATAAATAAAGTAACGCGACTTCGTCTCGTAGAGTAGGTACAGTGGTTATTAAAAAACGAGCATCCACGACGGGAAGGAAGGAAAAAGGACGAAGAAGGAGGAGTATCACAACAGACAGGAGGAAGAAGAGGAATTGGTGGAAGAAAGACGAGCGTAGGATAACCGGAACAATGGACGAAAATTACGGGGCAAAATCGGTGAAAGAAAATTTACATATGACTGCGATATTGTTCCCTTATTCGCATCAAAACGACATTGATAGGTGCTGTAGTGTAGGAAAGTGGCAGCTGGAGATCCATCGATGGCGCTTAATTGAAGCTATTTACTATGTGATCGATCGTTTCGATGACACTTTGGGGTTTTTAAAATTCGATTAGGTCCTAACGGCTGTATGCTGAAAGAGTGAAAGCAGAAAGAGGAGAAATTTGTTTGACTAGGATTCTTTCTTAGGAATTGAAGGATAATTGTGGGTGATGAGGTGCACTTTTATTTTTATTCAACTCTGGGGTGAAAAATGAGTTACTATTTTTTCTTTTAATACTTCTTAAATACGATAAATGATACACTACTTTTCTCAGAAATTTGTTTTACTTTTATCACATTTTTTAGTGAAAAATAAAATTTTTAAAATTCCCCCTGGAAAAGGGTATCAATGTTTCTCTTTCGCTCGTTTCATTTCTAATTTAAGTGAAATCAGAAAAATGTAACAATAAACAACGATAAGTTCCCTTTTCTCAATATTTCAGTGATTCACTTCTGCCCCGAATCTAAAGATTAAGAATAACAACAAATAACACAGTACTGTTCCTACAAATTTCTTTCATCCTTACATTTTTTGATAAAAAAGCAAACTTCTTAAAATTTTTGCAACTCTCCTCGGAAAAAGCATCGGCATTTTTCTCATGCTCGTTTAATTTTTGATCCGACAATAAACGTTTACGAGTTACTATTTTTTGCTTTCAATATTCCAATGATTCACTTCTGCCTCGAATTTAAAGATTCGTAATAACAACAAATAGCACAAATTTCCGTTACCCTTGGTACATTTGCGACAACAAAAACAAACCCGTTAAAATCGTTGAAATTCTCCCCTGGAAAAACATCGGTGGGTACTTTTCTCCGTCTTCAATGTCTCTGCAGCGTAATCCCGTGTGGATCGATATCGCCGGCGGAAATAAAACATTTTGTCGGATCATCGAGCAGATTCGACTGGGAAGCGTGGCAGGAAAAATAAAAGGCGGCGGTTCCAGGGGGTGAATGGCGGAAGTGGTGGTGCGCTTGTTTTTCACCGGCCGAAATAACAATGAAACTAATGAATGGACTTCCTCCGACGCCGCAATTAATGTTACTCAGCCGTTCTGAATAGCCATTTAAATTGATCCGCCGGAGGTAGAAGGTAGGTAAGTAGGTGCGAGGTGCTGCACCGTTGTTCAAATTCGTTTCGTTTCCTGCCACGAAAGACTACTCTGTTCATCCCTCCTTTCCATCTTTCTACTCCTCCTTTGCTTCTTCTCCTTTTCACGGGTCGATAAACGTTACCGGCTGATCCTCGAAGATGAAGGATCCTCTGCTGAAGATTATTTAAATTCTTCGACGGAATTCCTCCCGGGGATTAACGTCGCTGTAATGGTAAATTCAAGATTGGTGTACAATGCAGTTGGAAATGGAGAACCGTTTATTTTTCGTTCTTTTTTTTTTTTAAGATTCAAATATTTCTCTTCTGCTTTTCTAAATTGTTTTTGATATTTGTTTCTTGAACGTTAGTGTTACGATAATTGTTCGTGGAATATTTGTATTTTAGGTGAAGAATTTTTCATTCACTTTCTTATCCTTTTTATGTTTCATTTTTCTTGAAATTTTTGTTGAGAATGAACGATGAAATAGTTGTCAGCTGTGAATTTATATTAGACGTGGCTCGGTGTGAAGAATTATTCTTTACTCTTCTCTTGCCTCCTTCAGAATTCAGTTGCACGTAAGCTAAAATGCTTCGCTCTATAAAATGAAATTTATTAAATTTATGTTATTCATGAAAAGTTTATGAAATGCACTAATCGTGTGCTTTGATACGGCAATTGGAAAAACTGGAAGAATTGATGAAAATGGAGAAATTCGAATTAGTCATTTTGACTTTTGAGCATTTCAATCCATTATTGAAATTTTTCAAAATTCACATTCTAATAACATTACATCTTCATTATTTTCCATATACTTGTCTTTTACTTGGAATAAATTCAATATATAACACTTTGTTTTTAGCATCATTTGACCTAATGTATTATACATGCATATATGCACTCCCCTTCATAAATCTTAGGACCTTTATTGAATGTAAAGTAAACCTAAACATTTACTACAAAATGATTAAGATCCTGAATAAAATGATTTATTCTGGAATCTCAGTACAGCGTACTTCTGAATAGCTATCTCCATTAAAGGTGTCGTGAAAAATAAAATCCTAATAGTGTGTCATTGATTACGTCACAAATGACTTTGTTAACCCTTCGACAGTCTAATAAAATTATGAATTACGGTAAAAAAAAATTTACATTTCACACGTATTTTTTTTCAATAATTACGTCGGGTATGATCATTTTTAACCTTTTAGCTACTGTACGCCACTATAGTGGCTTTCGCGAATGTCATCTTTTTGAACGGTACGCCACTATAGTGGCTCATTGCGTCTCTGTTTCAAAGTATATCATACACAATTGTATTATTAATTATTATGTATAAAAAGAGACGACACTAAATAGACACAAATCGCAGTGCTATGTTGTTTACGCCGCAGTCCGTGTCGAACATTACCGTACAGGGATACTTAATTATTATGTATAAGAAGAGACGACACTAAATAGACACAAATCGCAGTGCTATGTTGTTTACACCGCAGTCCGCGTCGAACATTACCGTACAGAGATACAGCTCCGCGGAAAGTCCTGCCGTAGCTAAAGGGTTAAAGCAAGGGATACATAACCCTACGTCATAGTTATGACAATAATATCTCGTCCCTTTTTAACTTTCTCCTTAAGAGTCTCTTTTGAGTTAAACAGTTGAATATTTACCCCGAGTTTCACTTTCATATAGTATAAAGAAATTACAGCTATTAATTAAAAAAAATTTGTGGTATCGTCATTACACGAAAACCATTGCAAGTTTCAAAAATCTATTCAAGCCATCGTATCGTACATTAAGAACAACGAAACATTGTCCTCTTCTATTTTTCTCACAAATCTACCACTAACCAGAAAAACCCTCTACAAATTAAAAGCGCGAACACCCCGTATTTTTACCGATATACGGCACTAATTTTGGCGGGAAATACAAATTTACATTATACAATACTTTCTGTACGAACGTAATAGGTGTCTTAATAGGGCACTGTACGCACAATGATAAATATCCACAGGCAAGAAAATTGAGCGCAAAAGGGAGAGGGACCAAAAAATCGTACAAAATAGAAAAGTTCCACATCTGGTCGCGTACGCGTTCACAGATCGACGCGTCGCGACGCGGGGCGAAGCTCGGCAAATCCGTCCCTCTGATTCGATTCAGAATTTCTTCCGGCTGTCGCACACGACGGCCGCATTTTCCCCAGCCCGTCGCTCGCGTTCGTTTAGCGCTCGAATTGTTCTCAATTAGTTTGCACGCTCACGATTTCGAGCGATTCGCAGCCCCGCCGTATCGGCACCTCTTCCCCCGCCACGCTTTCTTGCCGTCCCTGTCTCATGGACAAACTGTTGAGCCTGTGAAAATCGGATGCAAGGTGAATCATTTTTTTTTTAACCTCGAAAAATATCAGCAGAATCAGTATTTGTACAGGGTGGATCCGTTTAATTTGACGACCTGAAATTATTTGCAAATTATTTGCTGTTCGAAGTAGCGTACGATGAGATGTTGATTTCAAAGGAGACGTATGAATGTTAGAATAATTATTCTTTTTCCTGCATTGTTTACCTATACACTTCCGCCCGAAAGTTTCGAGCTTGTTATGATTCCGAAACAGTTTTACTTGAGTAAATAGATGTTTTATGAAAACTATTGTTCCGCTATGGTAATGAGACTGTACTTAATTATAATTAAAAGTAAAAGTTATAATTGTTTTGTAGAACGGCGATAGTTTAAGAAAGTGTTCTTTCCGCAAA
>NW_017100454.1:71663-83465 GCF_001263275.1 Habropoda laboriosa | reverse complement strand
CATACTTTTGAGAAAAGTATGAGAAAGCGAAAAGGTTCAAATATTTATTCATTTGTATGTTTTATGGTGAATTTAATTATGAAGAAGTAAAGAACAATCCAGCATAAATTAACTACAACACTCTAGCTTGTTTCACTCGATTAAAGGGAACAATAAAATAGTAACGTTTATAACTATAAAAAAGATCGTAAGACAGAGGGTTAACATCCTACAAAAAATCCTCAGTAACAGTACGACCATTTAAACGTATATACATACATCCGAATACACTCTAAACTTCACCTCTTTCCCAAAAGTAACACCATTTCGAAACCATTAAAAAAAAAGAAAAAAGAAACCCTATAAACTCTACCTTTAGACAACAACTTTACTTAAGATAGAGAGAAAGAAAGAGAGAGAGAGAGAGAGAGAGAGAGAGAGAGAAAAAGAAAGAAATCTCGAAGTCGGTTTCTGGCTGTAATTAAAGTTTCCAGTGTCGCGGTGACTTAAAAGGGAGCCCATAAATTTCTCCCCTCAAATATTTGAACATCGCCACCAGAGAAGCGTTGCGCGAAGCGGTTTGTCTCTTTGCCGTGCGTTCTCTTTTCTTCTCCAGGCTCGACGCGAAGTGTAAACGTTCTTGCGTGTATTACGCGTCGATTCGGCTTTTCGGCTAATAAAGTCAGATTGTAAAAGAGTTATCAAAGGCAAACGACACAGCGAGACAGAGAGTGAAGATAGCGTACACGAACCTGCCGTTTAGGCGACGCGTCCCACGGGAGCCTGGCGTGTATAATCACCTCGACTGGTAAACCGACGGCATATTCCGCGACGCTTATCGTTTATTACCGTGCCCAACGATACATTAAATTGCACGAACCAGATACAGAGGAAAAGAGCGAAAGAGAAAGAGAGAGAGAGAGGGAGAAGAAGAAGAAGAAGGGGTGAGTATTATGAGAGAGGAAAATTGATTCCAGGTTTGTGAGTAAGGTGCAGAGTAAATTTGGAAGTAAACTCTGTTGAACATAACTTGACGCCGTGAATGGAATTAATGATAATGTTTGGTGATACGGTTTACGTAAGTGGATTAGTACGAAGAAATTTTCAGTGGAAGGTTTTTCGATAATGAAATATTAAATTTTGGGAAATTTTTATTAAAATTAAATGTAGTGGGTTAAGTTCTATGGAAAATATAGTGAAAGTTTGTGAAGTGAAAGATTTTTTTTTTTAGAATGAAATATAGTGGGATAGGTTCTATGGATGAACACAGTGAAAATTTGTGAAATGAAAGATTTCTTTTTGCCAATGAAATATTATAGAGGGTTAGGTTCTATGTATTAACCCTTTCACTGTGGATTAAAAAGATGACGTTCAGCAATAAAATTGCATATTTTTTTGTGTTTGAAAACACTTCAAAATACCATAAAACTTGTTTGATGATATGACAATACATTGATTAATATGTACTCCTTGTGCAGTATATTTTAGAACAAGGAATACATAGTCTTATGTCGTTGTCTGGACAGTACAAGTAAAGGGCAGAAGAAAGGGTTAACACAGTAGAAATTTTTGAAACAAAAAGTTTCGTTATTGAGAATGAAATAGTAACGTTGGTTAGGTCCTACTGGTTATTACTGTTAAATTTGCAAAATTAGTTATTTTGAAAGTAAGGGAGCATTTTGACGATACACTTTGTGTCACTTGGTTTACTATTGTGGATAGCTTTTATTTACTTACTTCCACAGCTATGGTATCGTGAGACAGAGAGTAGACAAAATCTGAAAATAGTTGAAAAAAAATACTTGAAATAAATGAAAAATTAGAACCCGGTGACACTCAAAAGACTATTTTTCGTGTATCTATAATAATATTCTCGAAAATGGAACGTTTATTGGATCAAATTGAGCGAGAATGACAAAGTTAATCTGTTGTTGGAAAGAAGTCCGATCTAATTACAATCTTTCCACTTTTAGAATTGATAGTGACGATTGAATTTTTTCCATGGAATCTCACATGTACATTTCTCATATCTGCACAATTTTAGAATAGAAGCATAAATCCATTTTTAATCAGATAAAATTTCAAACAAGTTTTTAGCACTCTAAAGTTATAGTACTCTATAGTATTAATGGAGGACGCGTTCTCTGTAGGTAACTCGTTTATCGGCAGACATAACACGAAGACAATGGAGCAGAATCTGAAAACGACGACACACGCGAGTGACGAAACAAGACGCTTGGTCGTCGACTTTGGATCCGTAGCGAACTAGTTAGCGAACTTGAGGTTGTTACGTGATTGTTAAGGCGTGCAAAACGCTTCCGTGCATCTTTGCTCCGTGCTTGATACGTGTCTGCTTGTTTCTTACTTGTTGAGATACTCGAGGAACGTGAGCATCCTCGTGAACGTTCTTCAGTACATACATATGTTGTTCTCCATGATCCTAGAGAATTTCTACGTGATAAGGGGCTTGATCTTTTGTCACGGCGGAATCAAATTATTGCACAAATTTCAGAGAAACATTTTGAAACGTGCAGTAAACAAAAGATGCACTACCGTGCATAAGTATTTGGACACTCGATGCGATCTAATTAAAAGGTTCATATGTCTTTATTATATTGCAATATTTCTACCTATAATCAGCAACAATGAATGTCGTTGAGGTGTAGAAGATCTAGGATCTAGTATATGATAATAAATTTACCAACAAATTAATGAAAATTATTAAACATTGTGTTCGTCTATGTGTCCACCTGAAATATTGAAATATTCTTCTTTTCGTAGAATTCCATCTATTCTTCCTAAATTGTCCACTTTATTTGCGCCAAATCACTACCTCCATGTTTCACCGTTGGCACAACATATTGGGGTAATAATTTTTCGAGAAATTTTCGACAAACACTTGAAGTCGATGAACTCAAGTGTTTTCGCAACATCAATTTTCCACCGATTTCAGTTGTTGCTTTTTCATTTACACTAACTCATGTCAAATGTTATTTTCATTGGTATTTATAAACATTACGTGGCTCGCCTGGGATAAGATTGCAAGTGAAAACTATATTAGAGAGTTTTATTTAAAGTATATTTCCTGCATAGTGTCTACTTATGCACGGTAGTGTACATGTTCAGTTTTTAACCACAATTTTTAACTACGTTCGACGTGTATACACGTCAATCGAAAACTTTATTTCGGTGCGGTTGACGTGAATACTCGTCGTGTAAATTTAAAAAATTACCATTTACTATAAAAACTCGAAATTTCAATAAGAAGTAATTAAAATGTCATTTGGTGGTATGTTAAGCTGCTATGTATATATTTTGTAAAAAAAAGTTTCATTATTCTCTTTGGTATATCGGATATTCCCCGTACAATGTATTACTTTTTACAAACTGAGTTGTACCACTTTGTGTTGTGCCTTGCTTTGAAAAATACCACACTGAAATCAACTGAATTTCTTAAAATTACTTTTTTTTCTTTAATTTTTCTTGTTTACGAATTTTATTATTTTTCGACAATTTTTAAGTTTTTAATAACAATAACTTTTTCAACGATGAATTGTTCATTTCTTATCGAATAAAAGTGTAATCCTTCCTCTTTTCGTCAAATCTATAATAGGAACATTTGTCCTGCGTTAGACGTGTGTACTCGTCATTGCTTGACTTTAATTAACCCTCATCCGTCCCTCAGTTTCGCATCTTAATAGGTCCCTCGGTGTTAATTTGACACAATGGTAAAAAATCAATTAAACGAAAAGATAAATAATTAATTTTGTAAATTCTTTTATTAAATGTAGAAAATAAACAAAAAATGTTTTCTGCAAAAAGCCGAATAATACACTTTTTTACCGGAGAAGAGTGTCAAATTTACACGAGGGACGGATGAGGGTTAAGCATCCTGTGAGGGATTTTTAAAACTAAATTCTGTAGTTAACTGGTTAAATGGTAAATCGACTTACGAGTCACCCTGTAGAATTAGATTTCGTAATATTTCGTAGTTAAGAAGAATTTTTTGTTAATTTACGTAGAGTCATTTCTAAGAGAATTCTGAGTAAATTTACTATGATCGATGCTCGTGCACCTCGGTTCTGGTTTTCTCTTAGCATTTTTCGTAGATTTATTACGAAGGAATGTTCGTTCGTTTAAATAAGGTACAGAAGGCAGGTTCATTGAACTTCTCGCTTGGATTAATCTTCGTATTCGTTTTAACAAGCATAATCGCTTAATCAGCTATGAACTCTCATAAACACTTGTTGGCTACGCTTATGATTGCGTGCAAAAGTATCAGATTACTTTATATACTAACGTTCATTCTTAATAAAGGTCAATTAAAAATACTCTCTCTATATTCAGAAAATTCTTAGTCGATTTCACGTCGTTGCTTGGCATTGATAGTCGCATAACTCAAAAAAATGTCTCAGACTCCATGGGTACAGTAGTTTTATCACTTAAAATAGTACATTTCTGACTTCGTCAGTTTCACATCAGTATTCAATTATTAATCGAATGCAAATTTCAAGCTACTTTTGCTGTAAAACTCATTTCTTCAGTTATTCCGTTATAAAATATAACAAGTTATATAAAAAATAGAAATAAAATTTGGAAATCGAAGAAAAGCCGATATTAGGCAGAATCAATTCACAGTTATCGACAAATTATTAGGAATGAGTAATTTTGGACATATTTCAATTTGTTCATTCTGCGTTTCTCGTAATTGCATAATTTTTATTTATTTAAATAGACGGGTAAAATAACCCATTTGGTATACAAAGATAAATGAGTATTATCGGTTCAAAATGTGGATGATGGATCTTCTAAAATTCTGTAAAGTGTTAGCAAAAAATTCAAGAGACTGACAAAAGCTGTTAGACATCGTACAAAGACAAGTTGACAACTTTACATCGGCCATATAGTGCACGGCGAGTTTCAGCGAAAAAAGGTGTGCTACGTCTGAAATCTCTAGATAGTGCATAAAATTTGAATAGAGATGATATTTCTGGACAATTAACACGTTCGCCTACCACGGTTCTGTCGAAGCATCTCCCACTATCCTTCGAATTATTTTGACTCACATTCTTAATATCTATATTTTGTTCAGTTTTACATAATACGATAGATGCCTGCACTTATACACACCTAATATTTATTAAATACTCAAACTGTGCATTTTTTGTGACGTATCACATGTAGATAATACCGTTCTATCATGGGAATTGGTGTGTGTGACGCTTGTAGCCAACGTGTTAACGATATTGTTAAGAACCTCATAAACAAATAAGACATCAAACATCACGCGTCTCTTTTTCAATGACACGAGGTTAATTTTTAATAAAACTGACTCATAATCATGACACATTATAGACGTGGAGCAATCCATGTGATAGACAATGGGTCGGCAAACTGCGGCCCGCCATCAGTTTTTTATGGCCTGCGAGTTATGTACAGTTAAATGAAATATTATCCAAAAAGAAAGAATTCCACATTTCTCATTAATAAACTACCTACATACAACATGCGTAATAATCTCAATTTTCTCTCTTGGCCCACAAAGCCAAAAAGTATTTAGTATCTGGCCCTCCAGAAACAAAGTTTGCCAACCCCTGTGATAGACTACTAAACGGAGGAGTCTGTGTTGAACGTTTTCGACATGCTTATGTATTTTTCATAATATTATCGAGACCAAACTCTAAACGAGGACGAACCAAAAAGCAGTAGAGAACACATAACCTATCAGCATTATGAACAAATTTAATTACCCTGATAATCTGGGTAAAATGAAGATCTTTATAGGCTCTTCTTGTATATGGTTGTACCATAGTGCAAGGATTAAAAAAGAATGTTACCACGTTGACACTTCAGACTGCAAAGTTTACTGCGTACGAAAGATATCTACTTCTTCCTGTTTGGAACACTATAAAAGACAACCGTCCATCGAGCGTGACGTTGAAGAAGAGGCATCAAGATGAAAAGTGCGCCACGCTCGTCAGAGAAGCATTAACCATGGCATTAAGCTAGCGATCGCTTCATCGAGCAGCTCGACCGGGCCAACGGGCAGTATAATGAATCATTAATGTCCGGCTATCAGTCGAATCGATCGCGGAAAGTCTACGGCTCTCGAGCGGCTGTCTCGACAACCGATTAAAAACCAGGAAGAAGGGCCATCCTTATAGGGAACCGTGAGAATCCGCCTTTTTCATTGAATAATAAAGGATCGTTAATGCTACCCTCACCAGCGAAGAAAATTTTCATCATTAAAAAATTCACATGACAATTAAACTTGCACAGGTTGTGCACGATTAAAATTGGTGAAATAAAAACAAGAAAAAAAGCAATTAAACACAGGTTTGGACGAAGTTGGATAGGTTTGGCTAGAATTTTCTTTTTCTAAAATTCCAATCAGAATTTTTCATTACTAAAAAATCGAGAAGAAAATCTCGACTTTGAATTTATCGAAATGGGTACAATTTTGTAGAAAAATGATGACTTTCTGTAACGCATTTTCACTCATAAAAATCAAAATTCATAATTCTTTTTATTAACCCCCTGACTTGTAACAACGAGTTAGACTCCGAGTTAATATCCACCTTTGAGGTAACACTGAAGTCAAATGCTAATAATAAATAATGTCTTTTGGGAAACGAACGAGAAAAGTTCATGGAAAATTTATAATAATCAATAATATTTCTCTTTGGAGGTTGGGCGCATACGACAATAGTAATGCAAGATAGCTTCTTTTCGAAGCAAATAGTAGGTATTTGTAAAGTATTTTAGAAGCAAATGAGTTAGACTCGTGGCAGAGATTCTGGTCAAAATGTGACAAAAATAGTTACATTAGTAAGAAAAATTAATTTTAATCCTAACTCTCGTTTTAATTTCTAAGACTGAGTATTACTAACTGTAATTAATCTGTAATAGATTACCTTTTGTTACCTGAAATAAATCACGAGTCAAGGAGTCAGATCCAAAAGAAGTCCAATTGTAGAGTAGATAAGTTGCGCAAAAACCCTCAATTTTCACATTCTCACCTAAATACACCAGTCGTCGATGAAACTCTGCCCTAAAGAAATCCCAAGGAAAATTCAACTTCGCCACCGAACGAAGAGGAGGGGAATGGGTGACTAATGTCGGCTAAAATCTGTCCGTAACCTCCCGAAAACCGTCCACTGAACCCTCCCAGACCTTCTGCATCCCCAGTTTGAAAGTCGAAACCGAAAGGGGACACGTTGAGCGTGAAGAAGCAAAGAAGAAAAATGGGAAGGAAAAGTGATCCATTCTTACACCGGTGGATGACAGAAGACGAGGAGAGGGAAGAAACATTGGTGGGTTTCAGAAAAGTGAAAAGGAAGAGGGGTCGGAAAAAATGACAGAAGGAAGGAAGGAAGGACAGAAGAGACCGGATTCCTCCTTCTCGTTGCTCCAGCTGCATTCCTACGCCTGTTTCAACCTGCCTGCTGCTCGCCGCCAGTTTAACCTGCAGCCCAACACACTATTATGTCTGACCTGAGGCGCTCCCACATTTAACTACACGCTTCGTCTGACTGGGTTCTCTATAGCTGCATGTACAGGAAGGTTTATATTGTAGGTGTGTACGGGATACGAAAACGAGGAGGGCCGCCGACAATCACTTGGAGTCAATGGAAGCCAGCTTTTGAATCCGCCAATGGGTCGATCGTTTATGTTTTAATCGCGATCATTTTGGAAATGTGAGGTTAGGGTGTTTCGGGGATGGGGAAGAGTGGACGAAGAGCCATCGGTTTATTCAGTATCTTCGATGGTTGTGTTTGGTGAATTGGGGGTTTTCGGATGAAGGAATTCTCGTGTGAATCTAGATACGTTAAAATGTGGCGTTTTCAACTCTGAAGGGTTTTGGTGTTTCTTTTTTTTTTTTTCTGAGTATTTATGTGTGCAGGAGAAAGATCTCCGGTGCAGAATATTGGTTTATTGGGAGTTTTGGCTGGTTCTATTTGGGGAATTGAAATACGTGAAAATGTGGCATTTTAAAATTTGAAGGATTTTTACGTATTTTTCATTTTTTTTTTAATTTTGAGAATTTTATGTAGGAGAAAGAAGATCTCTGATACAGAATATTGGTTTATTAGGATTTTTGGCTGGTTCTATTTGGGGAATTGAAATACGTGAAAATGTGGTGTCTTCAAGTCTGAGGGGTTTTTGTGTATTTATTTTGTAAATTTTCAGAGTATTTATGTAGAAGATCTCCGATAAAGAATATTGGTTTATTGGGATTTTCGACTGTTATATTCGGCGAATCGGTGGTTAAGGGAAAAGAATTAATATGTCACGAGTTTCTTTGCATTTTTAAAAAATTTTAAAAGTATGTAGGTGGAAACAAGAAGCATGAAAGGGAAATTGGAATAATTTTTCAAGTGTAAGCGTAGATTTCTTGGTGTCATTGTAAACAAATTCTATCACGAAATTATCGAAGAATTTTTCTATACTTTCGTCTCGACGAATTTTTCTTATAATTACCAATACCTTTCGAATAGAAGTTGCAAAAATTTCTCCGTAAACAGCGAACTATCTCGAGAAAGCAGAAGTGTCATTTTCGAATTCGGCGTCCATCGATTACATTTTACAGAACGAGTTACAACGAAGATCGAATTCCCTGGACACCGAATCCCCAGGCAGGCATATTCGCCTAATTAACCGGTCCCATGCGATCCAACCTGATCTATCACGCCCAAGAGGCTCGACTCGGTTTCTTCACGCGTCGAAAACTAAAGAATTCAATCCGCGTAAGCGGCGCCAACGCGCGATCAAGATTAATTAGCGAGTGGATCGTTGCACAAGATGATAACTCGACGCGATTCTGCGCGATCTTGTCCGTCGATCGGTCGATCGATCGAGAGGGGATCGGATAAGCGATCGAAGAAGGGAGTGAGCGATTATGCGTGAAGTATATGCGGTAGATATCCTCGTTTGATAAATATGACTCGCGATTTATGTAAATAACTTACATTGTTGGCTTTTAAAACTTGCCTCGTTTGTTCGATTTTCATTTGAAATTCAAAATGATCGAGATGAAAGGTGTTGCGTTGGTGCATATGAAACGCCGTGTTTTTTTTTTTTTAATGAAAATTTAATAACACATAATGTATTTAATCGAAATAATTTCTTCACGATTCTTAACACTTTTTTGAATGAAAAAATTCTTTCAGTGCTGTTTTTACAATGTTTTCATTTTGGAACAATTTATTTGTTAAAAGATTGTTCAGGTGTTTGAAGGAATGGTAGTGTCTTAGGGAAAGGTCGAGCGAATAGGGGAGGATGTGGCAAAATTTCATATTCTTTACAGTGGATTGCTTTCAATAATCTTTTTTAAAACGTTATCATTGACGGTCTTATCTGGTTTTCCTCTTGGCTCACTTCTAATGGAAAGTTGTCTTGAAATTTGTACACCAACGTTGGTGTCCTGACATTTATATAACATTCTTCAAATGCTACATTTACTTTTACCGCAGTTTT
This sequence comes from Habropoda laboriosa, assembly GCF_001263275.1. Classification (NCBI taxonomy): domain Eukaryota; kingdom Metazoa; phylum Arthropoda; class Insecta; order Hymenoptera; family Apidae; genus Habropoda; species Habropoda laboriosa. Next base: position 74,009 of record NW_017100454.1, on the reverse strand, counting down.
TTCAAGTTTAAATTTATGTAAAAAAATTACGCGAATATCCCGATTATTCATCACGTCAGATGATAATGTCCAAACAATTGTATAAACTCTTGACTATTATGTATAAAAATTTATGATCGGATAAAATTTAATATTCGATATCAACCCGCCAATTTCAAATAGTTAAGAAAAGATAATAATAATAATTTCATTATTATATGTTTTATGTAGGTGTGAAGCCAAGGTGCGAAAGGTTATCTAGAGCTATTATAGTTAACCTACTTACAATGACACATGACACGAATAATTAACGATGAGGACGCGGATTCGAAATTAGAGATTTATTATTGGAGTTGGATTTTCAGGTTAATCGTTAGGTTGTTTGGAAAGGAAGGATTTTCGCGTGGATTTCAACGAGAAAAAGGACGGAAGGAAGTGAATTTCGGTATTTTTCTGCTTTTTAAAAACTTGTATTAACTTCAGTCTCAAAAGATTTTTTAAAATATTTTACTAATTTTTTCCCGATTCCGAAACAAACAATTCTTACAATTTTAATGTCAATAAAGTTATTGAAGAAATATAAATACAATTTTCGCCACATGGAGTACAGTGTGTCCTCGCAAATATTGTTGTTAGTACTCCAGGGTTGAACCTAAAACTAAATTGAAAGCAACGAAGGAGCAATTTTATTGAAAAATCCTCAATGGAAAAATGGATAAAAAAAATTTATTAATTTAAACAAATAAAAATAATTGACGAGCTTAACTAATTTATTTAATTCGCAAAACTCTTCCACCCTCGGTTCGCCGAGCAAATCTTCAAATTACGAAAAAACTGCCACGAATGAATCGCAAATGGGCAGAAAATTTCGCCGGGGTCCCGAGACGTCCGCTCGAATTAATGCGTAACTTCGATGGAAAGGGGTTGCAGAAAAGGGAGGGAGAAAAAAAAAAAACGAAGAAGGAGAAATGGGGCGTATGAAGGTGGAGGTATATAGGGGGTGGGGGCCAGCCGGTGATGTCGACTCTCGAGAACGAAAGTAAAAGAGCGGACAGGGGCCTCGAGGAACGTAGGTGTGCGTTAAATGAAAGAGACGGAGGAAGAGGAGCGTTTCAAGGCATGGGAGAGGAATGTGGTCAACGCATAAACTATACCACCGTGCATTCCTCCGGCCAAGGGTGCCTATAGTTCGCGAATCGTATAATATATACGTGCACACGCGTGTGCACGGGGCTCACCTGACCTGAGAACCTGGATCCTCCGGAGGATTCTCTTCAGAAATTGCTCATTCGATATTCCCATGTGAATTTTTTTACCATCGTCATTTTTTGCATCGGGCACTTTGAACGGGTGATATCCATTGGCAAGTGAAAAATTGACAGGTGATTTAGAGGTGCAGGGTGTCTTTAGAAACTGCCCATTCGACACTCCCGTGTGAATTCTTTGATCATCGTTATTCTTTGAAGTTTGAGTTTGAATGGATGATATTCATTGGTAAGTGCAATATTGATAGATGATATAGATATATAGGTCGTCTTATGCAATAGGAGAACAAGTACATAAAAGTAATGCAGACATGTAGGATACATAACACCATTTTTGTACATTTCTTCTATCTCTTCATGCTCAATTGTTTTCATTTTAAAGAACCACCTAGTTTTGTGTGACAGTCTGTATAGAATTCAGTTAGGATTGTATGAGTAGTTTTTTCTTGTACTTTTATCTGAGAGACTTTTGCACGGTGTTGACAAGTATCAAGTGAATTGTGAGTCCCATTGTGAGTAGAAGATGTAGGTGTATTGAGAAAAAGTAGTTGAAGAAAGTATTGAAAGGGATCTAGCCCGAACCTAAAGTAGCTCGAACCTAAAAGACCTAACATTGCTTGTCTTTGTTAATAAAGGCAGTACTGACCAATTACAAGTACATGTTCAATGAAATACTGTGGTACGACATCCACAGAGTGTTATTTAACGAAGTTTACACTGTTCCAAGATTTCGAAGAATTGTATTTTACATACCATTTTTTTTTTTCTGTTAAGTTGAACGACATTAAGAACGATCAAATGCAATTTTTTCGTATTCTCACAGTTTAAGAATACACTTATAAACATACTTGATGAATCATTAATTGGAGGAATTAACTAGCCACGCATCCCTATGCGCAAGAAAAACTCGAATTCCCTTTATGGCATCCCCATAACAGTATTTACGTACGTATTCTCTCGTATATTTGTGATCACCTACGCGAAACAATCCCTCTTCGATCGTCCATAACGCGCATCGCAGATTTATCGAGACTGTAATTTGCCAATATTGCGCCTGGTCACGTGAACCGTACTCTCACTGGACCATCCTGGTAATCGCTTG
>NW_017100454.1:70726-71644 GCF_001263275.1 Habropoda laboriosa | reverse complement strand
GAAAAAATGTTGGAAAAATTGCGCAAGCTGTTTGGAATAGCCTGCTGAGCCGCGAGAAGATATTCTTTTTTTGCGTTTTGGTCTCGGTGTAAAGGTGGCTGAGGAATTCGTGGCACGCAGTAAGAATCCATGGAGGTAGCTCGTTCGCTGGTATCGTTGCAACTGCCAATTAATTTTGCATGTAATTACGTGCAACGTCGATCAAAAGTTCAAACACGCTGTCGGATTTACTACAGAGGAATTTCGTTCCACTTTTCAATACCTGCAACGTCGCCATATTGTCTATGTAGCTTGTTAGGCATTCTAACCTCAAAATTCAGGTTTCTATATTCAGTGATACTTTTCGAAATATCATTTTCACCTAATCCGTGTTATTCGTGGTACCATTTCCATTTCCGAATATATACACTGCTCGCTAGAAAAATTGCAACACTTCAAAAATGAAACGGCATAAATCTGAAATTTACGTATATTGTTTGGGGTATTGAAAAGGAAACATGTTTAAAATTTGGTTTAAAAAAGTCACTTTTTCCTCAGAGTAGTCAGAAAAGCATGTGTGATTTCCAGATTTGTGCAACCCTAATTTTGTAGGTATTGCAATTTTTTTGGCAAGCAGTGTATATCAACATAAATCGTCTCTTTCCACGGAAATTTCTTGAACTTATTATCAATTTCACAGTTAATCAAAATCGAATCAGTACCATTCTTAATTTCCACGTTCATAAACTATAATTGAAGGAATTCCATACTTCAACGTTGCAAGTGACAATAGTTAACGATACGTTCCTTTTCTGATTTATTTGAACGTTCTTAACCTCTCCTTTGCGGCAGATTTTAGTATGTAACGCGCATGGCAGATGATAGATGTTCAATCGCAGTCGCGCAATCTTTCTTTATGGCGTTTTAAAATTGATTTTA
>NW_017100454.1:63511-70279 GCF_001263275.1 Habropoda laboriosa | reverse complement strand
TTTAAAATTTAATTTTAAAATCAAAATTTTATATTTATCAAATTTCTTTGATCGAATTAAGGTAAAAGTGCGTAAAGGGCGAAAGTTAAGGATTAAGTTAAGTTGAAAGTGTGCCGAAAGGCGCCAAGGGCACACATCGTGAGCAAATTTTCAAAGCGCCTATAGGCGCCAGCAGCAGTGAAAGGGTTAATCATTATACTCAGTCTGGCTCCGTTTTCCAAATTCAGGTGAAAGTTATTCGAGATACCGTTTTCACTTCATCAGTGTTATTCGAGAAACAATTTTTGTTTCCAAAACCATCGTATACAATTGTTGGTGATATTAAAAAGACTCTAGCACACGACAAGGAGGAGGAATATTTAAAAAATAACGAATTATTATCGGTATTATTTAAAAAAATAATTTTCCCTAAATAAATACTGAAAATACGAAATTCTTTCTACATTTCCTGAACAATAATTGTATGACAATGAAGTAGGTATATAAAACAGATCTCTTCATTTTTCACTTCTGAAAATTGTACTTTTGTGCATGGATCATTTAATTAGTAAAAAGACAAACTATTATTATACTTATATATCATACTTATCTAATTCCCCGCTACAATTATACACTTGTCCCATCGCTCTACTAGTTTTTTTTTTATGCTAGCAGCATAGAATTCTTTGTCTTAAAGTCTGAGCAAGTTTTGGACATTTCTTTTCACTTCTTTGTTGCTGTGAAACTTGACTCCACAAAAGGGGATTCGAACAAAAAGAAATTTGATGGGGCGAAATCTGGACTATAAGGCGGATATCGCAGAACCTCGTACCCTAATTTTTTGTAATTTAAAGAATTTTTTAATTTTACATGTATATCAAAATAGTTGTTAAATAGCTGTTTGAAATTGATGACAGAAATTTTTATTTAAATATTTTTCGAACCAGAACTCTTTGTCTACTTATCGAACGACCATTAATGGTGAACCGTTTAAACCATAAACGTGATAACTTTAGATTATTCTGTTGTTAGTGGACCGATCGAAATTCTTTTTTCTGTTGCATAATATGGTTCAAAGACGCCTTTAAGCTGATTATAGTACATTTTTTTCGAAGTCATCAAAGTCGCCTTTAATTTTTTATAGATAAACCTACAATTCTTTTTGCATCCATCTTTTAGCAGATGTTGAGATGAGATAAGACAAGAGTCATGAAATATCTTTTTTCCCATCTGAACTAAAGAAACAGTAGAAAAAAAGAGTATCCTGGTAAAAAAAATATCCCAGCAATTAAACAAAGTGTAGATGTCGTAGAAAGAACTAAGCAGTCATGTATTTGCAGTTGATGAACACCATTTTGAATTGACACTGTGAATTTGCATAAGTTTGAATTTAAAAATTAGAGACATCACGTTTTATCCAAAGTCACAAAATCACTTCTTCCTATATATCTTCCTTCGTCGTGTCATTTCTTCAGATAAAGAAAATATTTTTATTATACTCGTTGAATTCGTCTCAGTGAAGAAATACTGTTATACATATACATATATTAAAAAAGACAGTTATATATATAAAAAAAAAGTGAAGGTTACCTCGAAAACTTCGCCATGTAAATGTGATAAAAAATTTCGATCGCTTCGCTAACAAAAGAGTAATCTAAGATGATCACGTTAGGTGGTTCATTCTGTATACAACAGGTGTCTCGTAATTTTTCACTTCTCTTGAAAATTTTACCTCGGTCTTGCAGTTCGAAATCCCTACAATTTTCCTTTCAAAGGAATGCTCACAGGTGATATGAAGACGTGCTTCTGTAATTGTACAATTTGAAACCGTTTCCACGCCATCAGTTGTGTGACTCGAACGCCACGATCTTTCAAGCTTTTTTACCTCGACCGCGGTAAATCATTAATGAATCTGGTGGCGCGAGCAGAACAAGAAAGAGCGAGTGAGCGAATGGTTTAACGCAGGAGAAAATTGCCGGGTAATTCAACGCGGCCATCGATCTCCACCACGACATAAATCGAGTTTCATCGACATTCCGTATTCAATTAGCCAGTGTCTCATCTCGAATTCATTATCGAGCAGCTCTTCTTTTTCTTCTTCTTCTTCTTCTTCTTCTTCTTCTTCTTCTTCTTCTTCTTCTTCTTCTTCTTCTTCTTCTTCTTCTTCTTCTTCTTCTTCTTCTTCTTCTTCTTCTTCTTCTTCTTCTTCTTCTTCTTCTTCTTCTTCTTCTTCTTCTTCTTCTTCTTCTTCTTCTTCTTCTTCTTCTTCTTCTTCTTCTTCTTCTTCTTCTTCTTCTTCTTCTTCTTCTTCTTCTTCTTCTTCTTCTTCTTCTTCTTCTTCTTCTTCTTCTTCTTCTTCTTCTTCTTCTTCTTCTTCTTCTTCTTCTTCTTCTTCTTCTTCTTCTTCTTCTTCTTCTTCTTCTTCTTCTTCTTCTTCTTCTTCTTCTTCTTCTTCTTCTTCTTCTTCTTCTTCTTCTTCTTCTTCTTCTTCTTCTTCTTCTTCTTCTTCTTCTTCTTCTTCTTCTTCTTCTTCTTCTTCTTCTTCTTCTTCTTCTTCTTCTTCTTCTTCTTCTTCTTCTTCTTCTTCTTCTTCTTCTTCTTCTTCTTCTTCTTCTTCTTCTTCTTCTTCTTCTTCTTCTTCTTCTTCTTCTTCTTCTTCTTCTTCTTCTTCTTCTTCTTCTTCTTCTTCTTCTTCTTCTTCTTCTTCTTCTTCTTCTTCTTCTTCTTCTTCTTCTTCTTCTTCTTCTTCTTCTTCTTCTTCTTCTGCTGCTGCTGCTGCTGCTTCTTCTGCTTCTTCGTTCTTCTTCTTCGTCCTTTTTCCATCTCCACTATGCAACATATACGTATGTTTGTATATGTGTTTGTGGCACGTTGCCAAAACGCGCCTCGCGTAAACGATTCGAACAAAAGCGGCCGCGCGATACGACACTGACGTTAATTGCTCTGATGATGAATGAAGAAAGCGTCGATTAATGGAACACTGCCTTAAAAAGGAACTTGCCCAGTCGTGTCTTGTCTTTCTTTTTCGTGGGTATTTGAGATGGAGAAACTGGTATCGATACCGGAGATCGAATATGCGTTGTATATTCTTGTTGGATTTAGTTTTTTGAACAGTGGGAATTTTTATTTCGTTGGTTAAGGTTGAGAACGAGGATAGTGGTATTTGATGTGTAATTAGCGTGGTTCTGATGAAGCCTGCTTTATTCTCACAAAGGAGATTATTGAACCTTCACACGTTGACTTTGATGAAATTTACGTGGTGTATATTCTTGCTTATCGATAGGGGTTCATTTCGAGGGGGTGAAAACGAGGGGGTATTTTTGAAATATCTCGGGGACTGTGTGTAAGCGACTTGGGAGCGAAATTTCTGTGAGAATACTGCGTCGGTGAAAGAGAAATTCAACGGTATAAAAATTTGAGAATTCAGAGATTTATGATCCCAAAAGTTTGGGATATCAGAAATTTGACATCTCCAAATGTGGGATTTCAGAAATTTCAAATCTCTGCAATTTTAAATCTCAGAGATTTGGGGTTCTCGAAAATTTGAGATTACAGAAATTTAAGATCTTCAAATGTGGGATTTCAGAGATTTGGTATCTACAAATGTGTGACTTCAGAAATTTGATATCTCCAAAATTTAGGATCTCTGAAATTTAGGATCTCCAAATGTGTGACTTCAGAAATTTGATATCTCCAAAATTTCGGATTTCAGAGACTTGAGTATATTTCCAAAAATTGTAGGCTACATAAATTTCGACGATCTCCCTTGTCAAAAGATCGAGCCATGAAAAAGTGCACGTTATAAACATTGTATTATATCATCGTTTAATAAATCTACAAATTAAGTCCTCAATCTTACTAAATTCTTTCGCGTTACTTCATCCTCGATATTCCAGCAAAATTCTACCATAAAAGAGGGCACACTGTAAATACAATTAAAGCACCACGAGGATCATCCTGGTCACGTCTCGAAAACCTGCCTACCCTTCTTCCATCTTCTTCATTTCGATGTGACGTTTGCCATTTGCGATTCGACGATCCACACGGTACTTAACCTCTCGACGATTAACGATGAATTCGACGTAGTCGTCGCCGTCGTCGTTTTTTTATCCAGGCTTCCATCCGTAGAGTTGGAAAAAGGCAGGCTTGCTCGCGGTCGTAGACAAAATATTTGCCAGGTTGAAAGGGAACGTCGTCGAATCCTCGACTCTCCTCTGTCCTTATTTTTCCTCTTTTTCTCTCTTTCTCTACTCGTTATCCTCTTTCTCTCGTCTCTCCATTATATCCTTCTCTTCTTGCTTTCTTTTCTTTTTTTTTTCTCCCTAAATGTTCTCAGTTCCCTCGATGGTATTCTCTTCCTACTTCTCTCTCTCTCTCCGTTCTGTTCTGTTCTGTTCCTTCTTCATCATCTCTTCTGTCTGACCGGTAGAAACTGCCGGTATCAGACACTCGTCTGCGCTTTAATTACTCCTCGAACCTCTTTTCTACTCTTGCGTTCCTCCAGATTAACGACGATCTCCTCGATTGCAGCCATGAAAAGAATCAGGGAGGAGAAAGGAAGGAGGAGAGTCTGTCGGTTCGCTTTTGCTTTCGTGTCCTCTCCCTCTCTCTGTCTCTTTCTCTTTCTCGTTTTCGATGGAACGGCTACAATGCCCGACGAAGGGAAATCTGAAAGTTTCAATAACGTTAAAACGTTCAGGACTCGCCGCGACAATGGCCTCTGTTGCATAGGATTGGCGGAAGGGGTGAAGGAGGAACACTCGCGGCGGTTCATTATGCAGCTTCTCGCGAAAGTAATGCCTTGGAGTTTTTCTCAGTCCTGGATGGCCAGTCGCAGACTTCTTCAGTCTGGTGGTCTGATTTTCTACCTGGGAATATTAAAATTTGCCTGGAAGTGTTACACGGTTTAACTTCTTGTTATTGTTTAAAGGTTGGTATCATTCTTTGGAGGGCACACCTTTAGCTGTTTTGGGTTATTATGTAAATTTGAATAGCGTTCTCTTAGCTCTGCGATTGTCTGAAAACTTTGGCACCACTTTTTCAACTTTTAACCGTTATTTAAACTTTGGTACCATTTTTGGAAGAACACTCTTTTATCTCTTTGAGTTATTATGCGAATTTGAATAGCATTCTTCTAGCTTTCGATTATTATTCAATAATTTGATACTGTTTTTTCAACAGCGTTTCAGAGCAACTCGTCTCTCATAATTCGCATTTTCCAAAATTTCATAGTCTCAGAATTCGAAAGATAAGCTTACATATAATTTCTTTTAGGACTTTCTAACCTATCTATTGTTCCTTATACATTTTCCAACCAAATACTCCTTTTTCAAAAGACGTCATCTTCTTTCGAAACGAAAGTTGACGAAGAAAAATCACTCCTGATGAAATCACTTTTTGGATACATTTCATTTAGCCGTACATCGAAGACAGAAGTCTCGTACGATTCGACAATCGAGAGTTTCACGATTGTGCAAACACATGTACGAAAGAACGTTAATGGTTAGAGTTGAAATAACACGTTGGTTTCTGGCTGCTGGCTGAGAAAAAGCTCCGTGTTCTTGCTCACTTTGTCATTCTTTCTCTTCTCATTTGTATGTTCTACATATTAAGGCTTACGCATCGGTCGTACGCTCCAGTACGCGCTATATTATTAAGTTATTAACGAGTATACCGTAACAACGTACAGCCTGAGCCACCGCGAACCTGTTTCTCTCGTAAATGAGCACAGAATCGTGGCGTCAGCTGTGTGTATGCGCAAGAAATTATCAACCGCGCCGCGGGAATCCTTAATTTTCCCTCGAGGTGTACGTGAATCGTTTCACTGACGTTTACATTGAATGGAAACCCGAATCGAAAGTTTTCTTTAACCTTTATTTGGAATTTCAGAGAGAATCGTGATCCTAAGGGATAAGAAAAATTGGAGTTTTTTTTTTTCGGTGATGAGCTTGTTTTGCTTTGTGAAAATTGCAGAATTTTCAAAATTTATGTGATCATTTGACAGAATGAGAAAGTAACATTTAAAAGGATAGTTAAAAACGTGAAGTAAGTAGAAGAACTCCGCTTAAATTCCGTCAATGAAATTTTAATTAAAAGAGTGCAACAGTAAATCAAGCACAGTTTCTAAGCTGAAAACAACATTCTTATGGAAATATTTCCCTTAGAAAATTCGGTTCTTATTCAACCCATTAATACCCAGTGTCCTCTTTTGATGAAACTTAAAAAAAAAAAAGAAAAGGCGTTAATGGCTCCTCAACCACGCGTAATCTCTCAGCGAGGATTCTTGTAGATTCAATTTGTAATGGAACTTGGGTCCTTTCATGAACTGGAAATCTCACAAATTTGGGATTTCAGAAATTTGAGTACTCAAAAATTTGGAATTTCAGAAACTTGAGTTTACTAAAATTTGGGATTTCAGAAATCTGAGACCTCCAAAATTTGGGATTTCAGAAATTTGAGATCACTAAAATTTGGGATTTCGGAAATTTGAGACTTCTAAAATTTGGAATTTCAGAAACTTGAGTTTACTAAAATTTGGGATTTCAGAAATCTGAGACCTCCAAAATTTTGGATTTCAGAAATTTGAGATCACTAAAATTTGCGATTTCAGAAATTTGAGATCACTAAAATTTGGGATTTCGGAAATTTGAGACTTCTAAAATTTGGAATTTCAGAAACTTAAGACCTCTAAAATTTGGGATTTCAGAAATCTGGGATCCCAATATTTAAAATTTATAAAATTTGTAGTTTCAAACGTTTGAGATCTCAAAAATTTCAGTTCACTGAATG
>NW_017100454.1:61135-63067 GCF_001263275.1 Habropoda laboriosa | reverse complement strand
ACAGTGTCGCGGTTGGTTATAAAAGAAGCTGCGAGGATGAAAATAGTGCGAGCACGGTTTACCGTTACCGCCAACACAATTTTCCCAGTTAACGACCGCCGTAAAACCGGGGGTTGATACACCCTGAAACAACAAATCGTTCTCACGGATAGGGGAGTAGAGGTGGTCGATTCGAAAGCTCACTCGTCTCTTGATCTGCACGACCCACCGTACACCAAACACCATAACAATCACCATCGAAAACAGATTTCACTCTGGCTAAATATAAGAATCCAACAGGAAGAACAATAAATCTTCGACGCTGGATAGCGTTTCGATTTTAATAACATGGTCGTAAAGGAGCTTAGGAACTGTAAACTGATCTTTTATCGATTCCGAAATTATTCTGGAATTTTTATATCACGCCACGAATATCTTGGGAACATTTTTATTTGTTTCTTCTTCTTCCGAGGTATTTCTGAATTAACCCTTTCCTTAGTTTTTAACGGGGAACGTTCAAATTTCTCCCTTTCAACGTGACTTTTTTATCGATCTTCAATTCAGCGTGTACATTTTTCAATCTTTTTATTACCGTTTTCACTGAAACTATACGGAGACTTTAATATCGGAGAAAGCCAACTGTTTCTCAATTTCTATTTCTGTATTCTTTCCACTGAAACTAGCTTTATGTTCATTTTTAATTCGATCTTCATACTTTTATACGTACCTTGGATTATGAATAATAAATCGAAATTAAACATCGCTTGAAATTTTCCTCTCCGTCGAAAACATCGACGGAAATTTAAAGTTTGCCATAAGGCTAGAAAAAGGAAATAAAAATAGTGGTAGATTGGAATATAGATTGACTGACGTTGGAGGTTTCGAAATGGTGGAATAGAACTAGGAAAGGGAGAGAAGGAGATCCGAAAAATCGGAATGGAGAACGATGTGTGCGAATCGAACGCGACGGATCGTCGACGGGGAAATTGCGAACGAGGCTTTACGACGGTGATCGGAAGGAAGACACGTGCTGCGGTTCACACCCATCAAGCTAACACGTGTCAACGAGCGAGACGACGACTGACGGACAAAGAGAGGATGTGGAACGAGAGAAGCGGTTAGCGTTGTTCGGTTAGTACAGCCAGTTCCTCGTTAAGTGTGCGTAATTCCTAGCCAGGGGATACGGTGAACATTCCCAGTGAACGTGTCAGGGGCAAGACACGAATGTTTCTCCAAGTTGTTTTCTTCTCTTGTTAGACGGTGTGGATAGGTGTGATGTAATAAGAGTATGGTGAAGGGAAAATATGTTTGTAGTTGGAGAGGTGATTACTTGCTTGGGGAATTTTTATATTTGCCGAGGTACGAGGAAGTTTTTAGTGTGTTCGTTTGAGCGAAGGGTTGAACGTAGATTTTGAATGCTTATGATCGAGGTGATTGATGTCTGTGAGTCGGGGATCTAAAAAGTTTGAGATTTCAGAAATTTGGGTTCTTAAAAATTTGGAATTTCAGAAATTTCGGATCTCCAAAATTTCGGATTTCTGAAATTTAAGATCTCCAAAATTTGGCATTTCAGAAGTACGGGATTTCTGAAATTTAGGAAATTTCTAGAATTTTCGATTTCAGAAACTTGAAATCTCCAAAATTTGGCTTTTCAGAGATACGGGATTTCAGAAATTTGGGATCTCCGAAAACTTGGAATTTCAGAAACTTGAAATCTCCAAAATTTGGCTTTTCAGAAATATGGGATTTCAGAAATATGGGATTTCAGAAATTTGGGATCTCCGAAAACTTGGGATTTCAGAAACTTGAGATCTCCAAAATTTGGGATTTCAGAAACTTGAGATCTCCAAAATTTTGGATTTCGGAAACTTGAAATCTCCAAAATTTTGGATTTCAGAAATATGGGATTTCAGAAATTTGGGATCTCCGAAAACTTGGGATTTCAGAAACTTG
>NW_017100454.1:26022-61076 GCF_001263275.1 Habropoda laboriosa | reverse complement strand
ATTTGAAATCTCCAAAATTTTGCTTATCAGAAATATGAGATTTCAGAAATTTGGGATCTCCGAAAACTTGGGATTTCAGAAACTTTAAATCTCCAAAATTTAGGATTTCAGAAATATGGGATTTCAGAAATTTGGGATCTCCTAAACTTGGGACTTCAGAAACTTCAAATCTCCAAAATTTGGGATTTCAGAAACTTCAAATCTCCAAAATTTGGGCTTTCAGAAACTCGAGATTTCTAAAAATTGTATTTTCAGAAATTCGAGATATTGAAGGTTCAATATAATCCAAAGTCTGAGACGTTCTTAGAGATATTAATTTCAGTAACAACGACATAGAGTAATGGTACTCGACTGTCGTCCGGTGCAATCTCGAAGCAAGGATTATCGATTTGAGGTGGATCAGCCACCGTGGAATGTCCCGATTGCTTGCTAATTGGCGCACCACGTCACGCTGCATGCACAGAGCCTCATAACTGGCCAACGCGTTCTATACTTTCTCAAAGAGATTAATTTGCTTTAAAAGCGTCCCGTGCATAACACCGTTCGTCGACGGATCAATGAACGCATCAAATCGATCGCTGTATTTTATAGCGAGCATCAGCGAATCCATCCCGACGTATACATGTCGAGTCGAACGATCATCGTGAGGATTTTGTCGGTGAGGTAGTGTCGATACCTCTTGACGGACGTTTCGATAACTGTCTTCTGGATTATGTCTCTGTCGATCCTTTGATATATTTATACATATGTATTTATTCATTTATTTGTTTATTTATTCGATAGATCAGACGTATTTGGAATCGGTTCGGTTGTTGTTTTCGTGTTGAATTCTTTTGTTATAGAGGCTGATGGAAAAAAGGATTCTTGTTGAAGATTCTACGATACATTCGTATTACTTGTTTATTCAGTGGATGAGATTTGCTTGGAATTAGGGTTGAATTCTTTTGATACTGAGAATGATGGAAGATGGGAATTTTTGGTATTATATGAGAAAAAGGATGCCTACATAATATAGTAGAGTATATTTTAAAGAATTACCTAAATTATAATTATTTTTGTTTCAAGTGTGATAAAGAAGTAATGAAAAATTGACAAAAATATGAAAATGATAGTGATAATTATAAACACAAGTCATAATCATTAGGTTGTATATTTTTTTGAATAATAATTACTCCGACTGTTATAATATAGAATAAATGAAATTTTTGAATCATCTACATAGAACTTTGCAGGTCTAAAATTTCAAAGATCAACGAGGTGTTAGAAAGTTTGAACTTCAATCATTGTAGGATAATTTTATAATTGATCTCGAATTTTGAAATTTTTATAAATATCTTGTTCACTTAAACGCACTTTTTTTCAATGAATTTCTATTGATCGAAGAAGACTGAACAGTGATAGTGGAATATTATTCTAGCAGCCGCAAGAATGATTGATTACTTTGTTTGTCTTATCAGATACCACAAACGAGCCTGGTCGTTGCTTCGTTACGAAAACTACACTCTCGGCGTAGTTATTAAAAATATTTGCTCTTCGCTGTTTGGCGAGTGGCAACTTAAAAGACACTCGGTGTAATTAACTACAGAAAAAATCTGAACTGTATTTCAAGATGTAGATGCAACGTTTGCTCATCTATCAAGATCGGTTGCCATGTATCAGACACGCGAAGTTACAACGTGTGTAATCTCTCGAGTCGTAAAGGAAGGAAAATGCGTCACTTCTCGTCTAATTTATGGTGTGTATAAATTTTGGTTCTCGAGAATTTGGAATTTCAGAAATTTATGACCTCTAAAATTTGGGATTTCAGAAATATGGGATTTCTGATATTTAGGATCTCCAAAATTTGGCATTTCAGAGATTTGGTATCTCCAAAATTTGGCATTTCAGAGATTTGGTATCTCCAAATGTGGGTTTGCAGAGATTTTGTATCTCCAAATGTGGGATTTCAGAGATTTCAAATCGAAATCCTAAATTTCAGAGATTTGGGTTCTCGAAAATTTGGGATTTCTGAAATTTAGGATCTCCAAAATTTGGCATTTCAGAAATTTGACATCTCCAAATGTGGGTTTGCAGAGATTTGGTATCTCCAAATGTGGGATTTCAGAGATTTGGGTTCTCGAAAATTTGGGATTTCTGAAATTTAGGATCTCCAAAATTTGGCATTTCAGAGATTTGGTATCTCCAAATGTGGGTTTGCAGAGATTTGGTATCTCCAAATGTGGGATTTCAGAATGTTGAAAATTGTAAATTTCAGAGATTTGGGTTCTCCAAAATTTCGGTTTTCCGAAATTTGATATTTCAAAAATTTAGGATCTCAGAGATTTCAGACCTTCGAAATCGTGTAGATGCAAAGTTTGCTCACCTGTCAATATCGATTGCCGTCTCACAAACACGTGAAGTACATCGTGAAATTTCACGAATCGTAAAGGAAAGAAAACGTGTCACTTCTCGTCTAATTTATGGTGGGGGTAGTGGCCTTGATGCTTCAATTGATTTTACACGGACTATAGAATACGTGACACCGAAGTTTCTCGTTATTTTCTAACATTAACAAATAGATCGATAGTCTTCCGTCGTTCTCAAATGAATTTCACGATTATTATTCGCTTTTAAGTCCACAGAGTGTATAAACGTAAAAGTCTGCCGACAATAAATTAGTTACCATAATGCGAGGACCCTCTTCTCGCGTAAATCTCGAGTATTTATAACGCGAACAGGCTGCACGTGCGTTTCACCCTCAAACTTATTTCTAAATTCGCGACTATAACACCTCCGAGGATTATTCTTAAAACCTTTCAGAATGATTCGATATGAGAACTCTTGTTTATATTACTAGAATAAAAAAAAGCGTTCGTAATAAAATTTCGTTTGAACGTTTAAAGGGAAAGTCCAGTTTGACAGCCAGAAAAATAAGTGGCCTTTAACCATTTTGTTTTGGTTAAATTAATAAAGATGTTGGAATACTACTTCTTTTTTTTTATAGAAAGGGACATTCTTGGACTACAATGAAACAATTTTGTTCAATTTAATTTTTAATGTTGTTATTGTAAATTTTATACTTTAAGTTAACTCTGTCGGCAATGTAGGTACCCCTAGCTTTATTCAAAGTGATTTGGTAGTAACGAATTTTAAATATTAGTGTTCTTTCACAGTTTATGCTGTCACTTTAATTACTGACTAATTTATTAGTATTTTAAATAGATGGTCAGTGTGTACAATAAAAAATCCCAACCTAACCTAACGAAAAAGTGCCAAATTCAGGCACCTAAAATTTTATAAATAATAATTGTGCGTTTATGATATGTTAGGACTTATAGAATGGTGTCTCGGTAAAATTTTAGGTGCCTGAAGGGGTACAAATGTGGCACTTTTTTAACATCCTCCTTTAAATTTCATTGCCCAAAAAACAAATTAATACCGACTAAATAAACAAAGTTGTACAAAATACGATTTAATACTGACAATTAATTTAGTTATTTATACTGACCAAAATACTGACTGACAATTAATTATTTATACTGTCCAAAATATTCCTTTTCACTGACTATTTATTTAAAAAAAAATACTTACCATTATTTAAAAAAAGAACTGATCAAATAAATAGATGTGATGAAATATTTCAACGTAGAGTAAAAATTTTAGCATATTTTAACGTGGAAAAAATTAAATCCTTCTGAGAAAATTGGGAAAACGTGCGTGTAAGTGGAGAAGTTCAAACTGTCCTGAGTCATATGTGGTTCAGGGGACAATGAACGTGTTAATCCTCATCGACCGGGAAAAACGCGGGCCATTCGTATCACTTTACGCCTCGACTTCACGTTTAACAAGCTTTTGCTTTTCCTGTCCTTTCCACGATCCTCTCTGCTCCCCGTTAATCCTGTTAACGCCGCTCCTTTTGGGGGATAACACGGCTAGAAGAGCGGAAAAAATGGTCTGAACCATGGTAGTACAGTAGATGTCGAGTGTGTGTAATTATTCGAACTACTTTGCATACGAAGAACCGAAAGAATTATAGTTTCAAGTGTGTTCCGTGATTTTTCAGATTTGAAGAAAGGAGGAATGGGAATTTTTATGTTAAAATTCGTGGAGAGTTATGTCATCCTTTTGTTTCTATTTGTTCGATTAGATGATAATAAGCGTGTGTATTTATCAGAATTATTCTTCGTACAAAGTATCGCGAGTTTTCCGATTTCAAGAAAAACAACTGGAATTTTTCCGTGTTAAAATTGGTGCAGAGTTTCCTTATCCTTCTGTTTCTATTTGTTCGATGAGATAATAAGAATTGCGTGTACGAAGAATTTTGTTATTCTTTTGTCTCCGTACAAAGTATCGCGAGTTTTCCGATTTCAAGAAAAACGACTAGAATTTTTCCGTGTTAAAATTGGTGCAGAGTTTCCTTATCCTTCTGTTTCCATTTGTTCGATGAGATAATAAGAATTGCGTGTACGAAGAATTTTGTTATTCTTTTGTCTGTGTTTATTCGATCAAACAATTATTAGGTTAGTGGATTTATAGCTTCTGAAGGAGTCTGTATGACTGGGTTAGTAGACTCGAAGCAGATAACACGAGTAAATCCTATCCGTTTGTCTTATCTGTATCTGTTTGATTAGGAGGAGTCCATAAGTAAAGTGCAGATTGAAATTCTGTTGACTGTTGAAGCAGTGAGGTGTTTGTAGGTTATTTGGTCTGTGGTTTTGTTGAAATATTCCAGAAGAGAAATGAACTCGTTACACATATTATGAAATTGAGTTTATTTATCGATTGTAATTTATGAGAATAGCCTTTTGTGACCACGAAGAAATGATTACCTTTCCTAAATATAGATTGTAGAATTTCTTTTAATTACTCTAGCATAATTAACCGCAATAATACTTATTTACGAGTACTGTAATTTACCAATGAATACACTGAAACATTAACGCATTACCGACCAATTTTGTACAAATGATGTTTCATTCTTCTATATTATTCTAAGAAATTTTATTCAATAATTCTGTCATATATAACGAACCACCGTTCAATTTTACATTATTAATTTTCCTATCACACAGTTTTCACCATTTTCTCTAGAAATTTTTTCTTTCAACCTTTATGTCAATAACCGGAATTGTCGTCTACTTTATCGTTCAGTTTTAGTAGTTTTCTGATGAGAAAATTCTAAACTTGAGGCAAACACGGATAGGAAATGTGCCGAGTAACAACGATCTGGCCGGATAATTCAATCTTTTATCTGGAAGATCAAATATTTTAAGTGAGAATTATGCAAAAGGTTACCCGGTTATTGACATAAGGGTTAAGTACCATTTCCAAATGGTTATTACAGATAATGATAAAATTGGAACTAATCTCAGGTCAGGACAGACATCTCCAAATGTGGGATTTCAGAGATTTGGTATCTCGAAATCTGGGATTTCAGAAATTTGAAATCTCTGAAATCTTTCTTGAAAATTGGGATTTCAGAAACTTGAAATCTCCAAAATTTGGCTTTTCAGAAATATGGGATTTCAGAAATTTGGGATCTCCAAAATTTGGAATTTCAGAAATTTAGGATCTCCAACATTTGGGATTTCAGAAACTTGAAATCTCCAAAATTTGGCTTTTCAGAAATTTGGGATCTTCAAAATATGGGATTTCAGAAATTTGGGATCTCCAAAATTTGGCTTTTCAGAAATATGGGATTTCAGAAATTTGGGATCTTCGAAATGTGGGATTTCAGAAATTTGGGATCTTCGAAATGTGGGATTTCAGAAACTTCAAATCTCCGAATTTGGACATAAGGTTTGAGTACCATTTCCAAATGATGGGAGATCAGAAATTATCATCATCAAAATTCACTCTGATCATCTCTAATATTAATTAAAAACGCATTGCCGTAACAAATGTTTTACTAAAAAAAAATTCCCTTTCAATTATCTCCCGGAAAACGATGAATTTCAACTGGAGTTAACTTAAAATTTTCAGCGTCAGGTTGAAATTCTGCAGGTTTACGGAAAGATCGTAGCACAAGCTACGGTTCAAGCTTTCTTTATCGTGTGCAGCCTGTACGGTTGAGCACTAGGCGGATAGCAGATAAAAGATAGAGGTTAGGTGCCTCTCTCGGCGATCCCGTCACGTTAGCTCTGCAGATACGGCCTTAAAAGCGGAATCGCGCAAGCTCTGTAACACGTTGTTCGTTTCACCGGGAAATTATATCCTGCGGGCTGATCCTTATCACCTGGCCGTCCCTTGAGAATATTAACGTGGCCGAGAAACGCGGTTAAAATTCCCTATTAACCTGATCAATGTGCATTCACGATCACGTTGAAGTTAGGAGAAATGTCTTATCCTTTTTAGTTTTCGGGTGAAGTTTAGATTTTCCTTTTCCGAGGGTCCTATGGAAATTTTTGTCGTACTTTAATTGAAATATAAGGGAGAACAATTTTTTCAATTATAGAGGTTTTAGTAATTGTAGTACTTTCTTTAAATTATAAGCATCTTCAAATGTCTTTTACATAAGTGTATTTTTTTAAGTCTTGGAAAGTTTTGAATCCCTGTGAATTCGATGTAAATGCTTCAATGAATAAATTATGGGAATTTAATGTCACTTTAAGCAAAGGGAAACAGGGAAACAGTTAGTGAACTTGTGAATTTTCTACGAGTGTTTTTTTTTTTTTTTAATGATAGTGTAAGTATCTGTTTCTTTAAGTCTTGGAAATTTTCGAATTCTTGCAAATTTGATGTATGTACCTAAATGTGTCTATGAGTAAAATATGGAAATTTAATGGCACTTTAGGCAAAGGGAAAAAGAGTGTTCTACGAAAGTATTTTTTTTTAATGATAGTGTAAGTACCTGTTTCTTTAAGTCTTGGAAATTTTCGAATTCTTGCAAATTTGATGTATGTACCTAAATGTGTCTATGAGTAAAATATGGAAATTTAATGGCACTTTAGGCAAAGGGAAAAAGAGTGTTCTACGAAAGTATTCTTGTTGAATTTTCTACGAGTGTCTCCCTCAAAATTGTAGGAATTTCATCTGAATCCACAAATCACCGTAATTAAACGAAAAAAATAAAAACAATAATCTTAATATCACTCGTAGGAACTGTTTCAAAAATCGCAGAAATTCAAGCGTGGAGTATCTGAATCCTAACTGCACAAATTGCTCCGCGCCTGAATCATCTGTTTGAGTATCCAGAAATGTTACAATTTTCCAAACTTTCCGTCTAATCCCTCAAGTTGCGTAAAATTTCACGACACTCTAATTAGGAGACGAGAAAAGAAAAGGGAGGGTAAATAATGTTAGAAGAGGTACTCTTCGAAGAGCAGCCTCTCAAGATTGCTTCGTTTACTCCAGGAAAGCGGCGCGCAGTGTGTAGAGAGAGAAAGAGAGGCTGGAGAACGTGAATCAGCAGCAGCCAACGTTCTCTGGCAGCGTTCGCACGGAACGTCAAGTGGCGTTGGCAAAAACGCGGCCCATTGGAGTTAGGAGATTCTTATCGAGGAGCGGTCGGTTTTTGCGGGGCTGCCACCAGGGCAAATATAACGCCTGGCGTCACTGATTCACGATGCTCTTTTTCATTCGCGTCAACCATACGATATACCCAGACACAAAACGACAGGACAGTGCAAGTGTCTCCTCCGCGTGAACAACACGAGGTGTCGCTGTTTTTTGTGATAGTAACTCTTCTTAACTCCGGTGTTCAGCCAACGAGTATCATATTGTGATTTAGTCATTGTTGCTGTACGGCGGATAGAAGAAATTGACGCTACTCGAAGTGTGATAGTGATGTATAATATTTGGGGAAATATACCTGAAATGTGTGGACACCCTTCAAAGCAGAATACCTTTTTTCTTTAAATTAGATCAAACTGCTTGAGGTGCTTGAATACGTTGGAAGGATTAGTTTACTAGATGACGTGTAAGAAAATTTGGGAAAAATTGCAATTTGTGGGAATTGCGAGGAAAATAGCGAAGGTCGCTTTGTACAACTTTTTTATCTGACCTCGTAATGAAAATTTAAAATATACGTTTTGTAGATCTATGTCAATTATACACACGCTGAAAATTTCATCGAAATCGGTGGATGGAGAAAGAAGCGACAGGCATCGAAAGATGTTTTTTTATCTGACCTCGTAATGAAAATTTAAAATATACGTTTTGTAGATCTATGTCAATTATACGCACACTGAAAATTTCATCGAAATCGGTCGATGGAGAAAGAAGCGACAGGCATCGAAAGATTTAGGTAACTTTAACCGTTTGTAGCTCGTAGTTAACCGATTTCGATGAAGTCTTCAGTATGTGTGTAATTGGCATAGATCTACAAAACGTATGTTTGAAATTTTCATTACAAGCCCAGATAGGAAAGTTGTAAACAGTGACCTTTACAATTTTCTTCGCGATTCCCACAAATTGCAATTATACGCGTCATCCAGTAAACTAATCCTTCTAACCTCTCAAAAAAATAAAAAACTCAAGTCGTTTGGCCGAATTTTGAAAAAGTTACTCTATTTCGAAGGGTGTCCACATATTTCTGTCATTGACTGTATAAGCAATGTAAATTATCGATGATATTGGAAGTGTGACGGTGATGTATAATTTTTTCGGTGGATTGTTGAGTGATTTGTTGATTCAAAGAAAGTAGTATGTGTCGACTTGTACTATCGTAACAATTATTAATCATGTTCGAAGTGATGGACATTTTTTTGGAATGTATTAGTAAGTGATCTGTTGAAGAAGTTGATTGTTGAAAAGGTGCATAACACGTGTTGACAGATTATCGACATTGCAGGAAGTGATGATAACGCAAATTTCTTTAACGAGTGGATTGGCAGGTGAAAGTTACGATTGCAGTGATTCTTTGATAAAGTGTGCAGATAATTCGTAGAGGTTCTTGATAGTCTACAATGTGATACCGTGAATTGAAGATGTTTTATTTAAAAAAATGTATAAACAGCTGATGTTATATGATATAAGAGATAGCCATTTCTTTTTAGGTTAGATTACCAAGTGATTAGTGACACGATTGTATAAGACGATTTGTTGAAAGTATATACGATGTGACAGTGGTGCAGAATGTTTCTCTGTACAGATTAGTAGGTCTTCGAAGTTGTACGATATGATTAATTGGAATACTTACGATATGAATGAAGAATAAGATTAAAGAGCGTTGTTTAATCGAAGAGGAACGAACATTCGTATTTCTACTTCTTAGAAACTTTTTATATACATTCATTGTTTATTTAATATTCTTTAAGTAGCGATAATAATGGATGTAGAAGTACTTCAAGAAATTCCAATTGTTCTAACCTACGATGACATATTCGTTCAATGTTGAAAGAACTTTTCTTTTAACGATCCAAAGAAAAATTACATATTAGATAGATTCTTACTGCCAACATAAAATATAAATACCAAAAAAATTCTCCTTAATAATACTCCGAAAAAATACAAATTAAGACTATGTATTACAAAAATCCAGGGAAACCCCGAAATCCTCGAAAAAGCAATTACAACTTCGCAAACCTGACACTTTCGCTTGCCACAAAATTCAATGAAATCCCCGCACCGACGCGCAAACTCCGCCAAAATTTAATACCTACTTCTCCCCTCAGACGAACGGAATTCTCCATTAAACTGTAAACAACAAGCTCGTCTAGATCTCCTCGTTTCGTTCCCAGCTGTCTCCGTTTGTTTAAGTATATAGCAACTCGTCGAATAGACGAGTTGGAAGGCATAGCTATCAGGAAACTTTTCTCCGGAGTTCCGAGTCCTTTGTGGCGGAAAGATTAGCTAGCAGACGCGGCGTGACACCGTCCGTCTCGACAATGGAAATACATTAGTTGCTCGAGAGACACGGGCACAATGGCCACGTTTCTGCTCAGTGACGCGTGCACGATCTTCTAGTTACCATGTTCGTTTCCTTCACCATCGACTGGAACTTCTTTTTCTGCAAAAAAAAAAAAAGAAATGAAAGGAATAAAAAGGACGAGTCCGATGAAGGAGACTTTGCTACTTCACTCGAGAAACGAGACTATGTTCTTCGAATTGTGAAACGACTGTTGCAGATAGACGTGTCTCGCGAGGTTAAACGCCGTCGCGTTGACCCATCTGGTAATCCAATTGCCTCGAACCCCCAGTGAACGGGAAATTGGATTAGAAAGTGTCGAAGGGAAACGAAGAGGAGCTGGCGTGGAATATATCGGGTTCTTAATGCCGTCTAGGATGAAGTTTTGCCGATGGAATGCTGGTGAAAAGATGATGGATCCTTGGAGATCTTCAGGTTGATCCGGAAGATTTTAACGATCACCGGGAAATGTTTCACGTGTTTCAGTTATAATATAAACCTCGAATTTCTGAATGTTCTCTAGAATTCTATTGCACTGGAAATCTCAAAATTTCAATTTTCACAAAAATTTGACACTTTGCGATTGACGTTAACTACGATACAATATAAACCTCGAATTTCTGAATTTTCTCGTGAATTCTAGGACTCCATTTTCACCTTTGAAACTTTCAATTTTCACAAAAATTTGACACTCTGCAATAGACGATATTATTGGGAATATTTAAGATTTATAGATTTAATATTTCAAGATTTCAGAATAATTAGTGAAAAAAAAGTTAAATTTAAAATGGTACGGTTTTTTATGTACTATATTGTAGTGGCAAAGAATTTCCGATAAACATTCTTTCAAAATTTACCCTCATCACTCCTAGTTTTTGGGGGGAAAAAAAATATCTTGCACGGTTTCGTAAATATTCACGAAGATATGAAAATTCACAATTTTTCTGAGTTTTCACTCTTAGGACCTTTTCATTGCCGAACCAGAAGTGGTTTCATAATTAACGTTACTTGAGCTACATTTCTGCAAAGTTCTACACTTTTTTGAATTTTCAGGTTACAGACTTTTCCTTGTAAGTCTGTTTACAAAAATTCTGGAACTCGAGAACTGTTTTATTCACCCTTTCTTGATCAGTGAGATGCATAAGTCACACTTGAGTACTCGAGAAACAAAATTGGTTTCAGTAACTATCACAGACGATCGGCGCATAAACGACACATTTAACGAAAGAAAAAATTCGAAAGGATGAATACTTCTATACTTGTATTTTGGAAATTTCAAATTGTATCGAATTGATTTAACTTTCAAACGAAAGATTCAACGTTACACGAGAAAACTGACATTTGAAGGTTGTACAATTCGTCACATCTGTTCCTTCCTCGCCGAAGAAAAGAATTCTTGCTGTGAAACGTCATTCATTACGAAAAATGGTAATTCTACTCAAATAATAGACGATTCATCGAACCGGTAAACTTGAAACTGGCCGTACAATGCGAAAACACCTGTACAAACAAAATAACTCACGGAATAGCCTACAATGGGCATCATTATACTCGGCAACAATCACAGAAACGCTTCAAAGGAGAATCCACTGCGAAGAAAGGACAATATAATGTAGTAGTACACGAACATTCTTTTCACAGTTAATTATATTCCATTCAGACAGTCGTGTTGCTTCTAATTTCGTAACCGTAAGAGGAAATAACCGTAAGACACGCGATCTTACAGATCTCGAGGAACCTTCTTCTGTGGTTGTCGTTTCTTTTCCCCCCCTTTGCGGTTTCTTGACGTCGTTTGTTTATTCTAATGCTAATTTTCAATGGGATGTTTGTACTTTTCACGGAAGAAAGTATGACACGAAAGAGCCGCCCCAGCTGACCGCGAAAACAATCGTTGAATGGACATTGGAGCTGACTTTATTGCGTTCCAGCCGGTTAAACGTGGAAAATACATAAACGGGGTTGGATATAGGTGTCTGAAAGTAAACGGCCGTGAATGAACGACCATCTGGGGCGAACGTTCGATGACTTCCGTTCCATTCAGTCGTCCATCTTCCCCTCTGCTTTTGCTTCGTGGTCGATCCACTTGGAAGTCGATCTTCTTCGCGTTTTCATTTTTTCTTCTTCTTCTTCTTCCCTTTAATTAGGTCCATGTTACGGTGAGTGGAGAAGCTCGGATTTTGGAAGACTGTCTCTCCCCCCCTACTTCTTTTTTTTTTTTGTAAGCTTAATTGAGGACGTGGCTACTTAGGTCGGGTTCGGAAGGAACGTGTTAGAATTAAGTTCAAGTTGGGTTAATTAAGAACGTTGGGGATGAGGTAGAATTATATTAAAGTACATTGAAAATGATATAAAGTGGGGGAGACTAGGGCTAGTATTCTTCAGTTTTGGATTTTTTGATAAATTATGTGGGCGAAATTTCGTTATAACGGTTATTATATTTGGTAAGGCATATGTTTCACTACATGATTAAATTATTAAAGTTGACTTTGTACGTGTGTGTTAGGTGTAGAAATTGATTCTTTCTAAATGGATCCGCGTAATTGATTCAAAGTGACCGAGTTTCTATTCGCAAGCTGCCAGGAAAATGGCAAAAGGTCATATCGACGGTAATGAAAATTATTTTCACGATTGATCAGTTTTCGTACTTTCGTACTTTTAAATAAAACTTCGATTGTACCAAAAATTTGAAAACAATTAATTTTTACACCTAATAGGTTTCTAATATAATTGAAGATTTGTGAAAGAATAACGGTAGTTCTGGTGAATTGTTTGTGGAATTCGCGCAGCTTGTTTTATGTAGAAATATGCAACACGAAGGGAAAAGTATTTCAAATAGTAAACTGAGAAACACTCTAACACAACGAAGTAAAAATAGTCTAATAAAAGTGGCGTATGAAAAATAGGAAAAAATAAAATAAAAATAAAATAAAATCCTTATACGTTTAACTTATTTCATATTGAAATATGCAACGCTCATAAAACCGCGCAAGTTGATTCCTGAACAAAACGAAGTAAACGTACTCCGAAAAGAAATTGTCCAAAAATCAGCAGAAAAGTATTAAAATAAGAAAATAAAAGCAACGAAATAAACGAAAATCCAGATTTACGTGCACCCGAGTAAACTCACGAACCAGTTTGCACCGTGAACGATTCAATTTAAAGATATGACGATCACGTGAAGCTGATCGGAGCGAGTAAATCAAAATTACCGTCGAAATTTTACAACACACTTGAGCAAAATACATCCCATCCCGTTTATTTTATCGTCTTTCTATCTCTTCGTATTCACCGAGATCACCTGTTTCGTAGCCAATTGCGTTTTCAGTATATGTACACGTATACGTTACACAAGAGAGTCTACTTTGCTGATAATCGATCTGAAAAGCAAGCGAAACGAATGAACGAGACGCGAGTAATCGGTTGTACAGATTGGCCTGGCCAAGCGAGGCGAATCGTGCGGAGCGTTAAATCGCTTACTTATTCATACGGCGGCGCGTTTCGCGGGCTGTTGAACGCGGATTACAGTACTTTAGACGCGATCTCGCGGCCGCAGAAACGCGACCAACTGATCACAATCACCGCCATTCGAATCCGACACCTTTCCACTTGGTTTCCCGCCCGATTCGTTTCGATCGATTCACTGCACCATGTGTTTCTTTCGCGTAATCGAATATTATGGCTTAATCCTCGACTCACCCGGTATACAGGGCTGGCCGCGTGAAACAGGTCACCTTATTATCTTCTCTAGCTCTACAGTGGTACGAGACAATTTTTATATCGAATTTAAATGGTTTCAAAGGGTGAAAAAGCTTGACCCTTTAATTTATAATAACGAGTGGTAGAGATTCTGGTTCTAATGTGACAAAAATGGTTGTATTGGTAAGAAAAATTAAACTTAATCTTAACTTTCGTTTTAATTTGTAAGACTGGGGATTGCTAAATGTAATTAATCTGTAGCAGATTAGCTTTTGTTACTTGATACGGTATTAAAACAGTAAATGGCTGACGCTTAGATGCATAGTCAGAAAAGGAATCACAGGTTAAGGGGTTAATACTTTCCTCTAGGAAATTCACTGGTTTTTTAAATTTTCTTACAGAAAGGTAGATAGTTTCAGTGTTTCAGGTAAACTGTTTCAGTGATATCGTGCAATTTCTGTGTAAAACACTTTTTCGTAATACATGATACTCTAACCCTTTAACCCTTATGTCGGTAACCAGAATTGTTGTCTACTTTATCGTCCAATTTTAGTAGTTTTCTGATAAGAAAATTCTAAACTTGAGGCAAACACGGAAAGGAAATGTGCCAAATAACAACGATCTGGCCGGATATTTCAATCTTTTACCTGAAAGATCAAATACTTTAAGTGAGAATTATGCAAAAGGTATCCGGTTGTTGACATAAGGGTTAAGTGCTCACCGAAATGTGGTCAAACACTGAAAACTCCGTTTAGGACTTAAATTATTTGTGAGTAATGTGGAAATATGTATTTATTTTTCGTTATCTAATTTTCAATAATTTCAACAAACTATGAATGTCCTATCTGAACTTCTTAGGAAGTAAATTTTAACCCTTTGCACTCGAAGATCTTCTTGCTATAGGAAAGCAGCAAACCTTGCTGAAACAAATTAAGATTTATTGCCTTGAAAATTGGTATTTAGTAATTGCTAAAATATTGGTGAAATTTTTAAAAATTAACATGGAACATTACATTTGAAGTTGGTTCTTTCTAACTATTTAGAGATTTATGGGAGGCCTATAGACTTGTTGTTCTGTAAAATATCAGCTTTGAAAGAGCCTCGATTAATTATTTACCAAATGGTAAACAATTACGTCACTTCTCAGTCGTCACTCGAGGATTAAGTGTTATGCAACTCACCCTGTATATTTATTTGCTAGATTTTCTAACAATATTTTCTAAAAACAATATGTTTACAATGTTACATAATAAATTAAGATCAGTTGAATAATTTTCTTCCAAAATTCTTCACTAGGTTCTGACAGTGAAATCAAAATTCAGATTTATCTCTGAGACGAGTAGCCTGTACAGTTAAGGGTTAATTTTCCCAACACAAGCTTCTCTACTAATTTCTCTAAAAATCTTCTTGGACAGTCTTTCACGTTTACTCCACGACAACTTTTCAATTGAGAAATTTCATATTTTCAAGATAGAATTTCGAGAAAACCTTAAGTCTAAAAGGTGCTATACGTAAAGTACACACGTAAACCGAAGCTTTACAACGCTCTCCCTGGAGGGACGGTCCATTTTCCAGGCGAAAAACACCGTTCCACTTTCATCCTTGAAAGCGTGCATTGTTCTCGAAGCTATCGATGAGCGAGAGCACTGTGAGACGGACTCGTCCAACCAGGAAAAGGACTAATTGACCTAGGGCAAGCCAGAACGAAGAATGGATGCGTGCTCTTGCTCGCGTTGCGGATGCACGCGTATCGAAATCTCGATCTCGAGATTAGAGCCTCTGTTGCAGAGTGCTGGCTGCATCACGTAGAATCGACCGGTTTCTTTCTTCTTTTTTCTGCAACATTGTTGTTCCTCTCGGTGGATAGTTAGGAGCTTAGATGGGTATCTTTATGGCGAATGGGTTTCCTCGTTGCTGTTAATCGATCATTACTGTTGAGCAGGTTTTAGTTGGCAATCGAAGGTTTTGAGACATTTTCTTTTTATTTTTTGTTGGTCGTAAGAAAGAAATTGTTTTTTTCTATAAATTTTTTTCGGCACTTTCACCCTGGAATAATTGATAAGGTATAGGTACTCTTAAAAATTGTATCCTTTGATCTAAAGTCGTGGTATCATCTTGCACATCCTCTTTTTCTCTCTTAAAAATAATTTTTCAAAAATCTTTGAATATCTTTCTCTACAAAATTCTGCATAAATTCCCGCTTTTTATCTGAAAATAATTCCACAGAAGTTTCCCATTTTTATCTGAAAATAATTTTCCAAAGTTTTTTAAACACCTTCCTCTGCAAAATTCTCAGTAAATTCTTTTTTTAATCTGAAAATAATTTTCCATTTTCTAATCAAAAGTCCCATCTCTCACATTTTCTCTCTAAAATAATTCCCCAAAAATCTTTAAACACCTTTCTCTACAAAATTCTCTATAAATTCCCCCCTTTTTGTCTAAAAATAATTCTCAAACAAATCCTTCTGTCTACACCAAAAACACCTCAGAATAAACTTGGAAATCTCATTTTCTCCTTAAAATTCTCCACGAATCCTTCTACCCGAATATAATTCTCCGGAATCTTCTTAAACTACAATCCTCCTCACTCCTCCCTAAAATTTCCCTCATCCCCATTTATCTTCGTATTTCAATCGAGTTTGTCGGTTGTCAACCCATGCACAAAATGGACTTTGAAAAGCAAACTGTAACCAACGTGTGTGCTATACACGTTCCAGTTTCCCTTTCGTTTGGCCAGACCACGTCTCGTTCGAGTTATACAGGGTGATAAAAAGAAAAGGGTTCAGAATTTTAAGGGTAGATAGTACCTACTCGTCAAATGGAGGAACGAAAGCTCTAATTCACACGAGTCGAAAAATCAATATTCTTCAAAAATTATAAAATAATTTTGTCGTTTCAGTCAACTTCCTGTACATGCTCCTTTTTTTTTTTTTTAAATAATATATATTTTAAAATGACTTCAGATTCCAAAAAAGTACGTCTTCACTTTTTCACCTAGCTAATCATTTTGCCTGTTTTTAAGGCTCCCTCACAAGTATGCAATATTTTTATCCACTTCGGAAGTTATCGTAATTTTCATTTTCACATAAATATCAGACGTTATCATCAACTGAGAATCCTTTTCTTTTCCTCTGCGTTATTTTCGTTTCGAAAAAATATTTCTGCACTAATGCAATTTCAGTAATTCAATTCAAATTCTCCGAATTTGAAGATAGGGACTTGAGACTTGCTTGAGAATTATTTTGAGGTAAAAAAGCATATACTCAGAATTTTGTACAGAAGGGTGTTTAAAAATTGGCGAAGAATTATTTCGGAGGAAGAAGAGATAATGTAATAAATGAGACTTTTGATCACAGAATCGAACGTTCATTATTCACAAGTGATCAGTACACAATATTGCAGCGATTAAACTTACACAAATTGCCCGAGTCTAACTCGCGATTGACTGATAAAGCGTTTTCCGCAGCTCGCAAGCCGTACTCGTGATTCATGCACGAAGCAAGCAAGCAAACCACTCGATTTAACCCAAATGAAAAATTCTTTCTAACTTTTGAAATAATTTTTCTACCCACGGTTTACCAAGGACTTCTTTCCCTCCGTTTGACGAGTCCACCCTTAAAGCTCTGAACCCTGCTTTTTCGCCACCCTGTGCAGCAGCAGTATAACTCGGATGGTTCCTCGGTGAAAAGCTTTGTAAAGTAAGGTACATAAGGTCAAGGAGCGAGCAAGTGGCCGCTAGTTTCTCGAGTGTCGCTCGATTCAACCATGTTGGACCCCCCTTTTTTCTTCTTCCATCGTCCAACGTCTCCTTTCAGCGTTTCTTACATGCCTCGTTTCTCCGCGTCTCTTTCTTGCACACGCCGCTTTCGCCACCCCTATTTTTTTTTTTTCACCTCGAACTCCCTCTTCGATTTTATCTATTATACACCAGACGTGTTTTCTGGGTCAAGTGTGCCACGCTTCGGGGATTTTATAAATATTAAATCACGCTAGAAGAGGTTCGACGCCTTCGGGCTACGTTCCTGACGTTCGTTCCTCCTTTTCTAGGCTGTTTGAAGAGTTATAGCACTCTGTGTTGGGGGCTTTTTTTCGGATAGAGCTGTCAAGGTTT
This sequence comes from Habropoda laboriosa, assembly GCF_001263275.1. Taxonomy (NCBI): domain Eukaryota; kingdom Metazoa; phylum Arthropoda; class Insecta; order Hymenoptera; family Apidae; genus Habropoda; species Habropoda laboriosa. The sequence goes on along the minus strand of NW_017100454.1, from coordinate 43,443 downwards.
TCGGGATGTAGGTTGGGCGAAGAGATGTTTCTTAGGCTTACAAGGGACGTCACCCTACCGATACATGCGGATTTTGCGAAAATGTTTGATAAATATCTTTTTTTTAACTGATAATATGCATTTTTGGGGGATGAAATCACCCTTCTAGGCTGGAAAACAGTTAATTAGGAACCTCGAAAATGAATTGACGCAGAGAAAAATTTTAACCCTCCGTCGGGCGCACCTGATCTCTCAGGCACAATCATAATTCATCTATGTATATAGACGCAATGCGTTGCGCAATGAATGTGCAAATGTGCTCAAAATGTTGATGTTTCTTTTTTCTTTTTTTGTTTACACTCATGTTCTTCTGTCATCTATGTATATAGACGCAATGCGTTGCGCAATGAATGTGCAAATGTGCTCAAAATGTTGATATTTCTTTTTTCTTTTTTTGTTTACACTCATGTTCTTCTATTATTCCTATGGTTGGTTACTTTCCACTTGGTAAAAGACCTCTTGAAGGCCGATCTCTAAGATCCAGTGCGCCCAAACGGAAGGTTAAATACGAATTCTGTTTGCTTATTCATAAAAAATATCACGATATAAACGAAATTTGACCAAGATGATAGATGGCGGTCACCATAGCTGAGAATATATTTTTGTAAATATTTTCTACACGATATAAAATTTGTCGATAAAAATTCCCTAGTACAGACTTGAAAATCGATTTCACAAATACATTTTTTTCTCAGTTTTCGAAAATTGCTGCCAAGTGAGAAAAAATCGATACTTGCTCAGTGTGTGTTCAGCATTTAATTTGCCTTCTTGTAGAGTTCGACTAATGAATTTACTATTTTCTTTGCTACATTCTACAATATTGCTCAAATTTCGTTTACATCCTGTCATTCATTATGAAGGAGCAAACAGAATTCATATTTAACATTTTTCTTTTCGAGATATTCTAATCAATAATAGTTTCCCAGCCGCCATATGTGGAGGGTGATATCAACCCTTAAAAATGAATTTTAGCAGGTAAAAAAAAAATGTGTCTAATATTTTTAGATTCTCCAGTTGGGTGCGAAATTTTATCAAAATCTGCATGTATCAGTTAGGTGATGCCCTTTGTTAGTTTCACTTTTTGAAGGGTGGGTTAGGCTTCGTTGGGCTTTAGACTGATTTTAATCGTTCTTTTCTCTGTTATTTTTGTTGCAGGTAAGTAGACGCGGTTGTGGGGTGAAGGTTGTGACTACTGTGGGCATTACTTCATGGGTGGTGAGTGATTAAAGAATCTTCCAAGTAGAAGAGACGATACAGTAGAATTTTTTTCAGCTTCGAAGAAATGATAGAGGTAAAAAGAATTTTAACTGTTTTAGTAAAAAATTTGTGAAAAAATAAGTAGAATAATTTCCAATTAAGGAACAAAGCAGTATCCACTGAAAAATAGTAAAGACTATGTTTACCACTGAGGATTCCACAATAATTTCCAATATTTGAAAAAATCAGCACTCACTGAAAAACAGTAAAGATTATGTTCACCACTAAAAAATTCCACAATAATCTCCAGTATTTAAGAAAATGAGCATTCACTAAAAAATGGTAAGGATTATGTTTACCATTAAAAAATTCCAACCAAATCACAACCCACAGAAGAAAGTAGCATCAACGAGTGAAATAGCCTTTCAAAATAAATTTTAATCAGCCTATCAAACTTCGGAAGAATCCTTAATGTAATTCCTTGAACGCTATTTGACGTGATTCGAAGAAATTTCATTTCTCTCCTGAAGAAACCATCGATTCCGCGAATGTTTCAAAACTTTCCAAGTATTTTCACCAATCGAAAGCAGAGGACACGAGCTTTCCTCGTGTCTGCCCGTTGCAAAATGTAGCAACAGAGGCATTTTATTGTTCGCCAACGAATATTCAGCATTCCTGTTCCATCGTGGACTCGGAATCCCACCTAATTTCAATTACACGACCAATCGAACCGTTCGCTTCGACATTCTTGCATAATTTCAGCCAGAAGCCAGTTTCGAGGGAACTATGATGTCCAGCTTCGTCCGAAAAGGGATATCTTAATTCCTCCGACGCCGTTTGCATACCAATTTTTATATGCTACCTCAAAATCGTTCTCCAGTCACCGTGTGAAAGTCCCTTTCGGTTTTCAGTAGCAGTGATTTCAATCTTGTTAACGTGGAAACTGCTGATTATTGTTTATTACACATTTTTATTTATTTATTCTTTCTTTTTTTTTTTTTTTGAGAATTTATTCATGACGGTGAATCGTGCTTGCAAAAGTTTTTGACTGATTTCTGAATCACGAAGAAATATGTTTTTCATTTATCGTATTAATCAATGTGCTTTTAGTATGACAGAAAGGATACACAGAGAAAAAGAATTTGTCAGATCATTTAAAATTTTGAGAAAGTACATGTTTTCGTTGATTATATTAATTCTGGTTTCAAATTTTAGAAAAGTACAGTGATGGCGGAAATTATTTAGATGCTGCTTTGTTTATTTTAAAATTTACATACTGATTGATTTCTGGTCGAACCAATTCAATTTTATTTATTCATTTTCGAGGACTAAACCCAATATTACAAATTCAGGAGGGAAAGATGATAAAATGTATTGCAAAAATACAGGGTGTCCAAGGTTTCAATGGCCAAACGTTGTCAGCATATTCCATGGGTTGAAATTAGAAAATAGGTCTTTTGAAGCTTTATTAAAAAATTATGGCAATAATACGAAATTAAGAGAACAGTAGCAGACTCACAGTTACTGCGATATAATACAGAAAGAGATCAGCAATATTTACGTTTTCTCTGTTTATGCAAGAAGCAACTACTACTCCATCTGAAAAATGTCCACCGTTTATGGCAATGCAAGATTGACATCAGAAAACAGAATTTATTACTCTGCGAATTTCGTTATTATTTTGTTTCATTTCGGTAAATGCATCGTTGATTTTTTGCATCAATTCAGTACGCGATCTTGTGAATATCGCGCAGATATTGATGATCTATTACTGTATTACATCGCAGTAACCGTGAGTCTGCTATTGTTTCCTTCATTTCGTATTACCGCCATAACTTTTTAACGAAGCTCTAAAAGACCTATGTTTGTGTAACATTTTTTTTTTATCTCGACCCATAGAACATACTGACAACGTTTGGCCATTAACACTAGAACTACCAGCCGAGTCAAAATGACCCATTAGTGACTTTCCAAAAGTGAATTTTTATGTAAGCAGATCGTGGTTGAAAAATTCAATTCATATCGATAGAAATGGAAGCATACACGTAGAAAATAAATTCGGAAAGTTACACAGTTATTGAATATTCACGTTTTTTCGAAAGATGCTAATGGGTCATTTCGACTCAGTCGGTAGTTCTAGTATTAAAACCTGGGACACCCTGTATATACTTAGTACATATTGCAAGTGGAAGAGATTTTAAAAAAAAAATGAAAGTTCATAATATAAAATTTAAAAACTTCGTCAAGAATGTTTAAAATACGCAAAATTATTACGATTGAAGAAATCATTTTGAATAAGCGTACAAGGACGGCGGGAATTATTTATAAAATTTATTTATTTATCCACGAGTATAAAAGAAGAGACTTCCGGAGAATTACAATTACAAAAATTCATGATATAAAATTGAAAAACAAGATCCATCACGTGTATCCAAAAGTATAAACAATTTTTAAAACCAGCAAAATTACTAAAATAATGAACAAATCGGTAAAACTCTTCGTGTAATACTTAAAATGATCGTGAATTGAATTTCAATCCTTTAAAACGGAACAGCACACAAAACTGCGTACAATAAAGAAGTATTAGAAAGTGAAGTGTTATTTATTACCGCGAACAATGCAGACGAGAAATGATAAATGTCAAGTGACACTGATTTACTTCCACTTCACGAGTATCGGCGACGAAAGAACATAGAAAAGTAGCAATAATACAAACCTCGCGAGGTCGAGAGAAGCATGAATGGGACTTCCATCTTGCCAGACTCCTTTTGCCTCACCTTTCCTGTAATCGTAGAGCAAGTAATCATCCTGAAGCGAAACATTTCGCTCGACGTTCCTCAGAGTCCCCTAGGCCGGATGAAAGGGACAACGTGAGGGAATAAGGAAACCGCAGAAAAAGGAGTGGAGCAAAGAAGAGTCCCCGGTAAGAGATTACCCGAGACGAATATACGCGAACGCACCAGAGGGAGGTTTCCCTTGAACTTGACTTGTTCTTATTTCGTCAAACTTTCCATCAAAAGCTTCGATATAAAGCGGAGATAAAATTACATTTTCAATTTTCGTTGTTTTTCTTTTATGGGATTTGGTATTTGTAGTTTGAAGACGATGGAATATTCTTTTTTTTTTTTGGAAAATTTCATTCTGTGGAAAGTTGTCGTAATTGTCATTTTAACTTTGGGCAATTTTTCTGTGGAATTAGATATTTGTGCCTTGAAGGCAGGGACATTTTTTTTGGAAAATTTTATTGGCAAAAAAGTTCCATGGAAATTTTCTGGAAAACTTTATCGTGAGGAAACTTTCATTGAAATTCTCAAAATTGCGATTGTAATTATGCCTAATTTTTCCATGGAAATTGATATTAACACTTTGAAGATAAGGAAATTTTTGCGGAAAATTTTATTGTGAGGACACCTCCATGGAAGGTTTTTAAATTTCAATTTTAATTATGCCTAATTTTTCTATAAAATTTTACACGAGCGCGTTGAAGATAGGGAAATTTTTTCGGAAAATTTTATTGCATAGAATTTGACGTTAACACCTCGGTAATAATAGAATTTTTCCGTAATTTTATCACAGGGAAAGAAATTACGATAGACTAGTCATCAAATTCACGAATCAAACAGCTTGAAGACAGCGAAATTATGTCACAAATTGATTTCGAATCAACGAGCAGAAACATTTCAAATTGAAATTTCCACTGAAACAATAGATATCAAATAAAACTTTTTTACCTCCCACCAAAAGTAGTCATCAGAAAGCATGATTCTCGTGAAAACACGAGCTGATAAACTCATCGAACATCTACGAACAAATTTTCATCGTTAATTCTCTTCAAATAAGTGACAACGAAATCACAGAACACGCGAACGATAGGTGAACGAGCTAATTCAAAGGCTTTTCCTTTACTCTGCGACTCGGTTAAAATATCGATGTCGCTCGATGGATGGTTTCAAGCGTGAAAAACTCGCGACGTAGTTGCTGAATACCTAGGGAGCGTGAAAGGGAAACTCGTGAGAGAGAGAGAGAGAGAGAGAGAGAGAGAGTGGGAAAAGGGTGGAAGAGGAAAAGGGGTGAAAAGGGGAGACACGTAAAGGGTGAAAGGTGTCGGCTGGCTCTCGTCATCCGAACCAATCTGCGTGCGTCAAAGGTGAACGCGATAAGCAGCCAACGAATCAGCAACCTGGCTTCTCTGACTCGAAACAAAGCAGTCTGAAAGATCGCGTATACCCATGGAAAGGAACTTCTTGTCTCGTTTCCTTTTTTATCTTTTCATTTATCCAACGGTTGGAAACGGATTTAAACCTCCCTTCCCTCCCCCCCTCCATGTGCCCCTTGCTGCACTTTTTTCACGTATTCGGATATAATTAAAAAGGTAGAGTGTAAAAGTTTCACCATTTAACCCATTTACAACGAATGGCCAGTGTAGTGAGATTAATCCTGTGTGTACGCGAATGGTCACTACAGTGTGTCCATTCTTTACGTACCGTATGATTTTTCAACTATTTCTGACGATGTAATGAAAAATAGCTGTTAAGCGAAATTTATAGTAAAAAGTTAGAAAATAGTTCGTTTTCTATGGAGCACCAAAGGTCACGGGCTGAATGAATAACGAAGAGGTCGAGTCCCTTATACAGGGTGTTCCCAAAATCTTGGTATAACTAGCGATGGGCTGTGAAATAATTGGAACCGCTTCGAGTGTGTTCAGAAATTTGAAATTTCAGAAAACTCGCAGAATCGAAATTTTATAGGGAAAATAGTTCAACCCTTTTGTGACCGAATTATTTTTTTAAGAATTTTCAGAGATGGCGGGAACATTGTCGTACTTCGGCACAGATGTTTCTTTTAATGTCATGTTACATTCCTATCGAAAATACACCGCTTGTGTTTTATTTTCGAGTAATTGTTCGTTTTATTTTCAAATGAAACGTGCATTTGCACACACCGCTTGTGTTTTACTTTTAAATCGGGTACGAACTTCAGCAATCATCCAATATCTGTAATGGACACTAAATGGAGATCAATTTTTGTTCGAGTACAATTTCGTATTTTTGTTATAACTTTGGGAGTAATTTCTGAGGTATATTGGATTGATCTTCAAGCACCGAGTAAAATATCTTTTGGATTTTTGCCTCTATCTCGATTAGAAACTGAGATACGTCCGTTTGAATTTTTCTTACACTTCGCTACGAACTTTCTGAACCACCCTGTGTATCCTTCCGCGTTCACCTTACGAATAATTTGAGGAGTGCGTTGTGTTCGTCTTCAAATAACGAGTGTTATTGTTATAACTTTGTAACGAAGCTTCAAACGACCTATATTTATATAACATTCCTTTCTTACTTATACGCAGAAAAGGTACGAACAAAGTTTGATATGAAAAAACTGGGACACCCTTTGTATACAGGGTAAGTCGCCTAAGGCTAGAACTTGAAATATCTTCGAAACTGTCGATTGTACCGAAAAATGTTGAATGGTGTCAAGGGAAACATAATGTGATGCGATTCATTTGAATATCGCTGATCTGTCCCCATTTTAGATCATAATGTTCGTATAACACTTTTCTCTTAACCACCCCCGTAGAATATACTGACAAAGTTTGATCTGAAAAAACTGGGACACCCGGTATGCACTTTTCCATCGTCAGTCTCGTAACGTAAAGCTGAAGTTACAGTTAAAATTAATTAAAAATTTTGAAACCCTGTCGAGGGGTCAACGAGAAGCAAGATTCTGATCAAAATTCAGATGGATAATGAAATGTCACGTGCAAAGAGTTTTTGCTTCCTCGGTATTAGAATTTATGGTAATAAATTAAAAGATATTATTTGAGTTATAAATCTTCTTTATTTTGATACGCGAGGATGGTTACACGAGGAAACATCGACAAGACGCTGAGAAAAAGAACATATCAGCGTCACCCATACTAAACAGATGGTTACTATGTCATTCTTCTGTACATGTTTGTATTAACCCTTTGCTCTCGTATGCTGCTCTCGGCCACCGAAGCACTTATAGTCTGTTCCACAAGAGCGTGGACGCGATATCTCTGTGAAAATTAATTCTTTCTGTAAAAAATTTTATATACATCGAAACTACATCTAATAAACTAATACGCACTTAATTAAGAGTGTGCCCAATCTCCACCATTAGCGATTATTGCTTGACAACGTCTAGGTATACTTTCGACCAATTTCGTGGTATATGAGAGTGATAGAGACCTCCATGTTTCCCGAATGGATGTTTAACACGTCTTTGGACAATTGGATTTTCATAAACAGACCAGGCACATCTGATACTTCAAGCCGAAAAAGATGCTTCATCACTGAATACACCACTCCAATCGCGATCAACCTTTTTCGTGTGCCCACGCCAGCCGACCTTCGTCGTGCTTCCTTGAAAGCAACGGTTTTGATAACGTACTGCTCCGTCAAACATTATTTTCTGTCAAGCGACGTTTTAATGTCAAAATCCCTATATTTATGCCCTTTTTAGCAAGCAAAATGTTGGATTCCTTGAAAATAGCCGGAAGATCACTTTATCTTCCCTTTTCGTGGTACCGCGCTTTGAATCTCGATCAGGGAGGTCATCGGCACATTCAGTTTCTTTATATCGTTGTGTCTACTTATTAACGAATTCACGAGATTAATGCATATATTTTTTTGCATTTTTAACATTCATTTTTCGTCCTTTTGGGTGATAACGCAAGAAGACTGCCTCGAAACGTTTGGCGTACACGGCACTCATCTCGAAAAGGTCCGTATTTCTCAGTAACAAAAACGATACTAAAAGATTTAAAGCTAATGCGTATAAGAGGGAACTTCATATTTTTATGCTAACACAATCTCTCCCTCATTTGACCTCAAGTTTCGAAAATATCGCGTCCACGCTTTTGTGGAACAGACTGTATATCACACCATGGAGAAATTTAAATATAATATTTGTATAAAATGAAACCACGTGTTATTGTGTTAAACATACGTGAAGTAGAAAAAGGTAAATAAGAAATAGTAAAAATGACGAAGTAAAATAATACAAATGATAATCTTGCATTGCATTATCAGTGTTCGTTGCTTGAGCTAAATACGACCGCGAAGGGGTAATCTGTCTCAGTGTGTTGATCATTTTTGCTGTTACTGAACACACACTCATTTCTCCTAATAATCCAACACGCCTCCTCAAAAACGATCAACATACTGAGACAGATTAATATAAACAATGTATAGAAAAATAACATGGTAACCATCTGTTTAGTATGGGTGACGCTGATGTTTCTTTTTCTCTCAGCGTCTTGTCGATGTTTGTTTTATTAATTGCGTCGCGACGTGCCTTCCTCGCGTATCAGAATAAAGAAGACTTATAATTCAAATAATATCTTTTAATTTATTACCATAAGTTCTAATACTCGGTGTACGTAATTTTTTACAAAGACGACGCGAAAGGGTTGAATCGCCGTTTTTTGACGGTACAGAGAAATTGGCGATTCCCGATTGGAGAGAATGTTGAAAAATTGGCTACTTCTCGAGAAAGAGACTCTTCCTTTATCCTCTGCCTTTCCGCGACTAACAGCCGCCCGCAGCTGGCTGAATTATCGCTAATAAATTCCGCGCGAAGACGGTTCGCGGTAATTCTAACGCTAACGCGGCTCTCCCTCTCTTTCCTTCTCTCATTCGAATCGCCGTGAAACTTCAGCCAGGCCCGTTAATTCGATCCCACGGAATGCAACGAACGCCGGACGTCAAATAAATTTGTCAAATAAATTCCCACGCGTTCTGGCCCACGTGCCTTTCGCTTCCTCCCAAACGAATCCACCCTCTCCCCCTTTCAGCATCTCTCCCGATGCATAAAACGCGGGATAATATAAGGGAAATTTGGTTGAAATATTGCCAAGGATATTTGTATCGTGTTACGAATCGTCGTACAATTTCTCTACTGTATCCTAATGAAATTCCGGTATTTTTTTATTGCTGAATTTCGATGCACCTTCGCTTCGAAATTTTACTAGTTCACTGTTATGGAATTTCTATCGTCCATTGTTGAATAGAATTTCACCATTTCGCTGCTGTAAAATTGGAATACTCCACTGTTGGAAAAATTCCAATTTTCAGTTTGAATATTTGTTGTCTTACCGTGAAATTTCAATATTTCAACTCCTATTCTGTACTTTGTAAGAATTTTAATATACAGGATGGACCACGGAGCATGATCAGCTTAGATTATTCTGCTGTTAGCGGTTCGATCGGAAGTTTTTTTTAGCTAAAATAACATGGTTCAAGGAGAGCTTGAAGATGATTGTACCGAATTTTTCGTCAACCCTTTTTTTCCAAAGTTGTCATTTTTTTGTAGGTAAACCTACAATTTTTTTTGCACCCATCTTTTAGGAGATACTGTGACGAATTCGGCAAGCACCATAAAAGGTATTTCTTCTTCGTCTGAACCAAAGAAACATTAAAATAATATCATTTACCTTAATTGAATCAATGCCCAAAATGGTGTCCACTAGCAGCAATACGGTAGCGTGGACGGTTAAGAAATGACTGCTTAGTTCTTTCTATAACGTCTGCATTGGTGGTTAAGCATTTCTTTTTATGGGGTGTGTTTAATCCTCGACAGGTGTGTCAGCCGCCCGACCCTTAGACTTCTTAGCATGTAGTTCTATTGTATATATTTTTCACCTTCGCTCGTTTCGTAGCAGCGGTAATTTTATGACGCCACGGCAATCGTAGTCTTTCAATCTAACAACTTGCTTTTACCTTTATTGCCTTGTTTTCAACTTAGAATCTTCGCCCCTTTTTTCACTTGTACATTTTTGCATTCATATGGTCACCAGAGCCGAAGCGCGTCTGCTACGGTCATTGTTCGAGGCACTCGGAATTCCCGCGTGCGTCACTCAAGGGTACACTTGGTACCTGAGAGTGACCTATGGTCCGGGGGGTGGCATTTTCGTGTAGTTTTTCCCACCTATGATTTTAACCAATAGTTTTCGCCAGCCACCCTTCCCCACCACTATCGAAAAATGTACACAACCTATCCGAGGGCTCTCAGGGCGTCCTTGCACGGAGGTGTCGTGGGACCTTTCGCGGAAGGGAACGATAGAAGTCATCTGACCACGCCAAGAGTCGAGCCATTAGAAGTTTAGACCATTAGTAATAGTTTTTTGTCCTCCTCATCATGGAGGTGATCCTTCGAAGACGAACCATTAGATTTAGTCGGCACACCACGTGCTAAATTCGACAAAGCTCGAAAGTTGGTAGCAACTGCCACGAGCACATCGTAACAGGGTGAATTGAAGGAAATAGTTTGTAAAGAACCTCCAGCAATGGAAGACATGGGAGAGAGAATTGTAGATTCATGCTTAACCATCAATGCAGACGTCATAGAAAGAACGTAGCAGTCATTTCTTAACCGTTTACATGAGTGTATTACTGCTAGTGGACACCATTTTGAGCATCGATTCAATTAAGGTAAATGATATTATTTTAATGTTTCTTTTATGAAGAAATATCTTTTATGGTGCTTGCTGAATTCGTCTCAGTATCTCCTAAAAGATGGATGTAAAAAAATTGTAGACTGAAGGTGACCTAGATAACTCTGGAAGAAAAGGGTTGACATAAAATTTGCTACTTAAAGCTCTCTTTCAACCATGTTATTTTAGCTAAAAAAACTTCCGATCGAACCGCTAACAGCAGAATAATCTAAGCTGATCACGCTTCGTGGTCCACCCTGTACAGGGTGCATGAGAAATCGTGATAGAAGTGGGGACAAGATGATTCTTCGTGTCAAGATTAGTAAAAAAAAAAAATCATTTCGAACGAATTCTGTCAACTACTTACACGTGTCACCTGTCAGACCACTTTGAAGAAGTTTGAAATTGAGGGGAATTCAGAAGTTTAGTAAGGATTGTATGTTTTAATCCATTTAAAGTACAAATAGGCCAAATCATCCCTTAATTGAATTTTCGTAGACTCTGTAATTAAACAGGTTATTCAGTGACGAATCAACTCCATTCTCTTGGCTGACAGTGCTCGACTTTCCCCCGGTTTAAATTCCCACAATCAGGTGCATATTGTCTCCCATAAATTCTCCTCTTAGCAGCTTTTAAACTTACCAGAAGTAATACTGTAAAATCCCCGAAATACAGCTTAATCCATATGAGGAAGGAAATGTAGAATTCTATCTGTGAAATATACTATAGTTACTATTGTAATTTCAAGGAATTTATTCACTGTGCAAGAATTACAATAAAAATAATCTTTGAAAACGTTGTTTCTTTCTTAACACGTTGAATGGGAATGGTCGGTGACCGGCCCGGCGGTCTCAAAATTAGTAAAAGCATTTGTAAAATTTTCTAACTATTGACCTATTATTTACGCATATTGCAATGTGTTGTATTAGAATAAAAAATTCTTCTCGGCACCGTGGCCAAGTTACGTAGCGTTGGTCCGGCATTCAACGTGTTAACTGCAATATCAGTTTAACATTAAATCTTCCAATTACCAAATTGATCCAGAATTCACCCTCTTTAAACCAACGAAAAATGCAATCGTCAAATACTCGAAGAAATTGAAAGATAGCAGAAAAAGGAGAAACACTCGCATTCAATCCCAAACGTTTACAATCATAAAATTTAAGAACCTGCATCAAGTTAAAATTGATTCAAAATTCACCCTTTATAAACCTCAGATGCTCAAGAAATAAAAACATATCAGATAATGGAGAAAGAGTTACGTTTTTTTTGGAAAAATAAAATTTCAAAATCGGTATCAACTTAAAATCATACTTTTCACATCAACCCAGTACAAAGCAAGTCCATAATCATCGAAACGGAAGTAGAAATTGAAAGAAAGTCATTCTCACTGTGTGTACCCCATGAAAACACCTGGAATACGTCTAGCCCCGGACGAATCGTATTTACAAGACGTTCATTGGTCCCCTAGCTACCGTCACGAGGTGGAATTTCACGAAAGTCCGGCAAACAAGTGGCCCCTGGCCAGGCAAACACAGTGAGGAACAGGTAGAACGGCATGGACACGCATAAACGTGTTCCCAGGAGCCGGAGATATTTCGAAGGACGATCGTCCGATTGTTTAGACTCGATGCCTCTTGGGTCAGGTTAGGCTACCTTCTCTCATCCTGATCCTCCATTGGTAACCGTCTCTTTCATTCTTGCATTCGATGCACCTCTGCTCGTCCTCTTTTTCCACCCTTCTCTTCGCCCACCCACCCTTCGCTCGGCTATACTCGTCTCACTCTTAACTGATGGTACACGTGACCGTGTCTACTGTCTCTCTCTCTTTCTCTCTTCGTTCCAACAGCCATCAGCAGGCGTTCCTGCGGTCTTTCTGTCTTTTCTTATTTCATCTCGCTTTATTTTTTTCGTCTGCAAGCCTCGCATACCTGACCGCCACGAGCGCAGCCCAACTAGTGATGGCCATCCTCCTCTTGTTCCGCGGAGATTTATCGCTTGATTGATGGAAATGATCGGAGAGGTTGATTGGAATTGTTGATGCTGCGTGTGCGGTGGTTGTTGCCGAGGATGTTCAAGTTTGTCGATTGTCGAATGGTGAATTGATGTTGATAATACGAGTTGAGGAGTGATGGGAAATTAACGATGAAAATCGTGGTAATTATTGACATTCTGTTTGCGCCTGTTGAAGATGTTGATAGGAATTGCTGAAGTTTGGTTGGTTTTGTAATTGTTAATGGTGAATTTACGTTGGCGATATGAGTTGAGTAGCGATAGGAAATTAACGATGAAAATGGTGGTACTTGTTAATATTTCTTTTGCGGTTGTTGAAGATATTGACAAGGATCGTTGATTTTGTGGTTGTCGACTGGTGAGTTGATATCTGTCGAACAGTAGTAGGAAATTAATGATGAAAATGATAGTAATTGTTGATGCTTCGCTTGTGGTTGTTGAAATCTGTTGATTTTGGGATTGTCGAACGGCGAATTAATGTTGATAATATAAGTTGAGTAGTAATAGGAAGTTAACGATAAAAATCATGGTACTTGTTGATATTCTTTCTGCGGCTGTTGAAGATATTAACGAGAATTGTTGAAGTTTGTTATTTTCAAGACTGTCAGTGATGTGTTGATGTGGACGATATCAGTCGAACAGTGTTTAAAAATTAATTTTTCGTGATTGTCAATTGTCGATGTTAATTGCATTTTGATAACAAAATTGATAATTATTCATGTTCACTTACCGGTTATTGTTGAAAATACAAAGGAGACTGTTGCAACTATTACAATAATTGTTCTTATTACTGTTGATTAAGTCACTGTCATCTTCGATAGCATCAATACGATAAAAAAAAATGTTGCTTACCATTCATGTTTGTAGTAATAATACTAATTACACTTACACACAGTTACATTCTTAAAAATTGCTTCTGCAATTTTAATCGAGTGCAAAATTGCACCATTGAGCTATCAGTGAAATAATTTTTCTCATCGAAACTTTAATTACTTCGTTGTGTCGATGATTTTGATAAGTAATCAAGATGGAAAAATTCGGAGCGTCTCGAAGCCATCGCTAGCAGCTGGCCCTGCCACGAAGAACAGGCCCGTGAACCGAGAGAATCGAAAAGAAGCAACTCTGAGTGAAAGAGAGAGAGAGAGAGAGAGAGAGAGAGAGAGAGAGAGAGGGAGAAAAAGTGAGACAGAGGGCTATCGTTGCATCGGTGACCATACGAACGATGCAATGCGTGCAGTCGCGTCGAAGCGCAGCAAAAGGTGCACCGAGCGTTTATTACAGGGTCCACCAATTTTTTCCCCTCTTTTTTCCTCCGTACCAGTCGCTGGCAGAAAGGACTTGAAATTTTGTACACTTCCTTCCCAATTTCACAGTAGATATAAATGAAATTGTAAAAGTAATTACAATTATTTCTGCTTTTTTTATATAAAATAATTATTTCTCTCCGCTGCCTTTCCCAAATTGCGCGTATTTATTTATTCGTTCGTTTGTAGATTTATTAATGGACATAATGGACATCTATGACGTTTCACGTATTCCGAAATTTATCGATTTAATGGACAGAAATCCTGCAACAGATTTATTTATGTATCGGTTTGTAAATTTATTAGTGCGTAAAAACCGTGTGAAATAGAAATATGGGAGAATGCACTGTAGTAAGAAAAAATTCATAATCAACAGAGAACAATAAAAATTGAAGAAGAGTGAAGTATAGTATATTCTATACTATTTCTAGCTCCGAAACAAAACAGAAAACGTTCTAGAAATATCGAAGTATCCACTGTTATTAGGTCATCGCAAAAGTTTGTGGCAAACTTAAAGAATATTTTATTTAATGGAAAGTGAAAAATGTTTTACAACAACGGCGTAAGAATTCTATAAAAAATGTGGAAAGAATTTGCGAAACGACAAGAGTAGATTAGGATAGGTAGTTTTTCTTGTAAAACTGAAACATTCATTTAAATTTTCACGTTTATTCAAATGTAAAATTTAATAAATTTTTGTGAAATTTCGTAAGTTTAATAAATGTGAAATTTATTAAAAACTGAACAAGGAGGCGAGAAAAACGGCTGAAATATTCAGTCCAATTACCCAGAAAGGGCAAATCGTAACTTCTCACCCCTTTTCCAGATAACTAGTCCCCGTATCGCGACGATAAACGCGTCGAACAGGATAAGGGTCGAGTTGTAATTGAATCTGGTTGCGGTGTTTCTTCGCGCCGCCATTTTTATGGCGACAGGCCGGGTTATCGGAAGCGTTGTTTCGTGAAAAAGTTACGAGCAGGAACACACGCGAGGCTGTTTTATTTTTTTTGATACGCTAAACGTCCGAGAATAATGTTACTCTGGTAAAAAGAGAAACTTCTGAGAGTTGAGGGGTGAAACGACGTCGTTGTAAGTTCAGTTTACACCCAAGGACCATTAAATTTACGACATCCATGCGATATTAGTGAACCAACCTGTCCCTTGTTAACCAGTGAAAAATGACGCGTAAATGGTGACTCCTGCTGCGAGAGATAACCGAAGGAAATTTCTGAATTAGTGTTACAATGAAGCGAGAAGTTGAAGTTTGCTTATGATAAGATGAAGAAGTGTTTAACGGGATATACCACCCTGAGGCGTCTAAGAATAGGTTAAGTTTCGGAATTTTTCTCACAGGTAACTGCTAAATGAAAAGTTTCAATATTTCTTAGAAGATATAAACGTGACTTTCAGCTTTTTCCTCCAATTTTTAAAAAGTAAAAATGTTACAAAATGGAGGAGTTACTGCGACATCTTTTCTGCTTGAACGTCTGCCGGCAAGGATCGGAACGTCTGAAATAAAAAATTTCTTTTTCACTTATAAATGAAAGTGTATTACTTACAATGTAGCGTACGGATATTTCGATATGTCAGTTCTTTAATTTTTTAGAAATGTTTAAATTCGATTGTTTTTTTTTTCTTTGATACAAAGAGATTTCAAAAGCAATTGCAACTTTTAACGAAGCTTAACGGTGGAACGGTATTTTTCTCGACAGTAGAAGGTGAATCCAACGCACTACTCAAATAATTCGTAAGGTGAACGGAGGGTGGATATAAATCGAATTATACTTTTTGCAGTGGAGCGTGGATGTTGAATTTTTCGTGGTAACGCTCCACCGCGGAGAATATAGTTCGCTTTGGGAGTAATTTCTGAGGTATATTGGATTGATCTTCAAGCACCGAGTAAAATATCTTTTGGATTTTTGCCTCTATCTCGAATAGAAACAGAGATACATCAGTTTGAATTTTTCTTACACTTCGCTACGAACTTTCTGAACCACCCTGTGTATCCTTCCGCGTTCACCTTACGAATAATTTGAGGAGTGCGTTGTGTTCGTCTTCAAATAACGAGTATTATTGTTATAACTTTTTAACGAAGCTTCAAACGACCTATATTTATATAACATTTGTTTCTCACTTATACTCATAGAAGATCGTGACAAAGTTTGATCCGAAACAACCGGGTCGCCCTGTATATATTTTCTTTATCTGCTACTACGCCCTGTAAATTCGTTTAATAAAATCATCGCACGAAGAGTAGTGTTGTGTTATTTTAAAAATTCACTCTTCAAGTGTAGGAGTGTAGCAAATGGCCAAGGGAGTAGCGCTAGTAAAATGGTTTATCAGAAATTTAGCGAACAGTAGCGAACCCATTATACTAATAGTCCAGTAACTACATAGTGTAACCGTATAACAAACAGTATAATAGCACAGCAGTGTAACCGCGTTCTAACTGATATGTATAGTTACCCCGAAAAATATTCGGACAGTATACAGGATGTCTCAGTTTGTTTCCGATCAAATTTCCTCTACACACGTCAATGTTCTATGGGTGTAGGGTAATTTCGGGAGAGACGGATCAGATCTCCTAGAATTACCCTGAATGAGAAGAAAATGTTATATGAACGTAGGTCGTTTGAAACTTTGTTAAGAAGTTACAGCAATAATACGAAATACGAAGGGAATGGAAACGAACTTCCGGTTACTATGATACACGACAAGAATGCCACTGACAGAAGTTACATTCGACAGCTAGAACGATCTCCGATCGTAAACACGGCTTGCATAAACAGACTACATAGATGTACATATCGCTGATCTATTCCCATTTTCTATCATAATAACAGCATACCAAAAGGAAAGAGGAATACATAGACATGTACCTACAACTCTGCAGTGATAGTGGTACCCGGTTTTAGGAAACTGCAGTGAATTAACTTCGAAGAAGACTACCAAACTGCGAGCATGATTTTTTTCGGGTGTAAACTACGTTTGGATCGGGGAGATTCTTTTGCGTCTTTCTATTGAGAATAGATTATATTTTGAATTTTTACTTTTCCTACTGCGAGTTTCTCTGCTCAACGTAGGCCCAGGCCGGGCCATAAAAGCCATGGGTCCGCTGACCGTGGGGCGATGCCGAGTAAATAATCAATGTTTTTCCGCATATTAAGTAGTCGTGCGACAACCCCGAACTGAGTGACTGTTTTTCACTCGGGTTTTCGCCTCCGTTTTTTTGTATTTCATTTCTATCAATAAACGTTTTTTTTCTCTGCAGTCGATTGAGTCAATCTTTATTCGCTAACTAAAGATCCTCAGTACTTTCTTTTTCTTAGAAATTCGGATTTTTATTAAGACGGCTTAAAACCGCGGGAACTTTCAGGATGACCTAATAATAAACGATGTATTTTAGGT
>NW_017100454.1:22755-25982 GCF_001263275.1 Habropoda laboriosa | reverse complement strand
ATAGTACAGTAAATTCTCCACAAGTGTCAGTCCGCAAGGAACCTAAACGTGACACTTGTAGAGTCAGGGACTACGTTTTCGAGCCTCGCGCCCGCCTTTGTAGTTTGCCGAACGTAGACAAGGACAGCGAGTAAAAGATAAGGATGAAACGTGAGTCGAGGCAATCAAGCGATTTAAATACCAACTTTTTTTATTTTACGTTTTTTTATCCCAAAATTTTTCTTAACATATTGATGAGATTTTTCTGATGAAAATGACATCAAACACGACATAATTTGAACGACATTTACTTATCAACACGTTCACTGTCACGCCAGATATTTCACTGTATTGAGACAAAACAGACGCCCTGTATTACATTATGTCTAGCTAGCTATGACGTTCAAAATTTTTAGTTGACAACATTTATTTTATTTTAATTATTCTAAACATTTGAGGCACTCCAGTCACTGATGACCACCATGGCCATATCGAGGAAACAATCTAACGTTAATACTTATTGAGTGATTAATTTAATTTCATAATATATCGCTTTAGCGAGCCACCGTTTGGTTGCCAATTGTTTATCACATAGAGTCGGTCTACCTCCACGTACGAAAAAAAAAAATGTAGGGTCGATTCGACAAGTGTCAGTAAAATGTAGGGTCGGCCTACATCCACGTAAAAAAAAGAAAATGTAGGGTCGATTCCACAAGTGTCAGTAAAATGTAGGGTCGATAGCAGCAGAAAAGCTGCTAAACAATTAGAATTAAATGTAACGATAGAAATTATTGCAATAATGCGTAATACAATTGAAAAATTGAAAGAATCACAAGAGAAAACGCGAATTCATATCATTTTCGATTCTAGAATATAAGAAAATTCGAATAAAATACGCGACGAGGATTGGGGAGAAGCATAAGTTAAACGCGTCAAAACATTCAATAATAAACGAACTAGAGATGAAGCTATTATTTCAATACGCGACGCACTGACTCTAGTATTTACTAAAATTCAAAAATTCTCGTATAAATTCCGAAAATAGATTATTAATTACGGTAAACTACTGAGACGGTTTAATTTAGGGTGGGCATGGTGCTGCTTTAGTTTGAAATGATTTATAAACACATAATTAACAGAGGAAAAACCGTGAAACGGCAAAACGTCTACATTCTAATTGTTATAACATGTAAACAGAACTTTAAATTTAGTGTAAACAGAAAAAATATATAATACAATTTATTTCACGGTATTGCAACAAATAAACGTTGAATCAATATTTAATTCGTATAAAAACAATTATTTAACGTAATAATTTTACCTTCACTATGGCTATTTTAAATTTACGACCAAGGGTCAACCTGATTTCTAATCCTTACGAACTTTAAATTCAGTCTAAACTGAGAAAATATATAATACAATTTATTTCACGGTATTGCAACAAATAAACGTTGAATCAATATTTAATTCGTATAAAAACAATTATTTAACGTAATAATTTTACCTTCACTATGGCTATTTTTAATCTACGACCACAGGTCAACCTGATTTCTAATCCTTACGAACTTTAAATTCAGTCTAAACTGAGAAAATATATAATACAATTTATTTCATGGTATTGCAACAAACAAACGTTGAATAGATTCTTAATTCGTATAGAAACATTTATTTAAAATAATAATTTCACCTTCACTATGGCTATTTTAAATTTACGACCAAGGGTCAACCTGATTTTTAATCCTCCGAACTTGATTTCACAACGAGAAAGTAATAAGATCGTTGAAACGTACTTATTTGTCAAAGAAACTTGCAAAAATGTATAAATAATAATATGTAATGTTTTAACAAATTTTTGGAAGTATAAATTAATAATAAAATTGTGAAAATTAATAAATTATACGTTATTATAACATTAATAGAATTATGACTAAACCGAAGTTCGAAGTCGAGTATTTAAAGTCTGATATTACGTGCCTAGCGAGTGCCGGTAATTGTTAAAATTTGTTTAATAATTAGTAATAGAAATTCTAATTGATTCTAATGTATACAAGTGTTACAAGAAGGCTGAGTGTGTACAGGGTGGACATAGACTAGCTAGTAGCCCCCGACCACTCTATTCACATCTCAGAACCTTCAGGTCAAAATACGCCGCGAAGTGTCTATGGCCCAGTATAAAGGGTGAATAAATTCGCGGGACATCAGCGGGTCCTTATATACCTGCGGTACCCTCTCCCCAAAGTCATTAGCAAAATCGTCGGTTAGGTCAGGCGGGAATCGACTATTTTTCGCGGGAAACCGATTACTTTTCGCGGGAAATTTCTGTTCTTAATTTATTACTTGCAACAATCTATTATAACGCTACATAGAATCATTTATACGTTTCTATAACTTTCTTCAATGGATAACTACGTTTCAATGTCCTCGTTACTTATTCCTGGTTAAATTAATTTCGTACGGATTAAAAATCAGGTTGACCTGTGGTCATAGATTAAAAATAACCATAGCACAGCTAAATTCTATTTACAAATCTGCCGGAATTTTTGATATTCAGAGAAACACAGGTAAACTTGCATTGCATTTAATGGATATTCTCCACCAAACTGCACAAGGTACAGTAAATTCTCTTCAAGTGTCAATAAGTTTGGATTCTAATTTATTGTGGATATAATTTATTTCATGGTAGTGTAACAAGCAAACGTTGAGTAAATTCCTAATTCGTATTAAAAAAATTATTTAAGACAATAATTGCAGCTTTATTATGATTATTCTTGATAAATGACCACAGGTCAACTTGATTTTGAATTGTTATAATCTTTAAATTCAGTGTGAATAGAGAAAATGTGTAATATAATTCATTTTAAGATATTATAACAAACAAACGTGGAATACATTTTTCATTCGTGTAGAAAGAATTATTTAACACGATAAATTTAGCTGTACTATGGTTATTCCTAATCTACGACCACAGGTCAACCTGATTTTTAATCCCTACGAAATTAATTTAACCACGAGTAAATAACGAGAACGCTAAAACCTATGTTTCCATTGAAGAATATTGTAAAAACGTATAAATTGTTATATGCAATGTTATAACAAATTGTCGGAAGTATAAATTTATAACAAAATTGTAAAAATTGATAAATTATACCGTGTTACGATAACGGAAATCTCCCGCGAAAATCTCCCGCGAAAATTTCCCGCCTGACCTAACCGACGATTTTGCTAATGACTTTGGGGAGAGGGTACCG
>NW_017100454.1:14605-21542 GCF_001263275.1 Habropoda laboriosa | reverse complement strand
TAATTAAACCGTCTCAGTAGTTTACCGTAATTAATAATCTATTTTCGGAATTTATACGAGAATTTTTGAATTTTAGTAAATACTAGAGTCAGTGCATCGTGTATTGAAATAATAGCTGCGTCCTTAGTTCGTTTATTATTGAATATTTTTACGCGTTTAACTTATGCTTCTCCCCAATTCTCGTCGCGTATTTTATTCAAATTTTCTTATATTCTAGAATCTAGAAAGATATGAATTCGCGTTTTTTCTTTTGATTCTTTCAATTTTTCAATTGCATTACGCATTATTGCAATAATTTCTATCGTTACATTTAATTCTAATTGTTTAGCAGCTTTTCTGCTGCTATCGACCCTACATTTTACTGACACTTGTGGAATCGAACCTACATTTTTATTTGTCACGTGGAGGTAGGCCGACTCTATGTGATAAACAATTGGCAACCAAACGGTGGTTCTCCCTCTACATTCGACGGATAATGTGTACAGGTATTTAATGTAACTTTTTAGCAATTTATTTTTGTAATTCATCCAATGCGATAATTTTCAATTGAAAAAAAAAAATTATCAAGCATAATACTATAATCCTATGCTTAAAATGTATTTTCTTGTGGCCGCCTGACAGCAACCTGTAAATCTGGCGCGACAGTGAACGTGTTAATAAGTAAATGTTGTTCAAATTATATCGTGTTTGATATCATTTTCATCAGAAAAATCTCACCAACATGTTGAAAAAAATTCCAGATGAAAAAAAGTAAAATTAAAGAAATTATATTTTTCTATTATGATTTGTCGAGACGTGAAATCTCGTAAAGCGTTACACGCTTGTCTGATTGCTAGCGAGATACCATGGACGCAGCTATGACGCAGGCCTAGGCGTAGGACCATCTATACTGTCACTTGTAGAATCCAAACTTACTGACTCTTGTAGAGAATTTACTGTATTTCCAACGAACATTTAAATTTGGCCAAAAAAAAGCGTCTTCTAATTCCATAACTTTATCCTATTTTTTTGTTTTTGTTAAGACCATTACGTCGTCGCCATAGAATTTCCTTGGATTTTCATTAAAATATTTTTTACTTTCGGCACGAACTTACGGGATGTCCTAATAATTGCCAAAATTAACAACTGCATGTTTTTTCATACCAAAAATCTTCAATTTTGACATTTGTTATACATCTATTTACCACTTCAACCCCTAAATTATACTTACCGTCGTTCAATCGATAAATCGTGGAATTTTAAAAAGTCATATTTCATAGAACATCGAGTGCACTAATTTTGCAAATAAATTGAAATGAAATCGATCGATTTCCACAATCGTAAAATATAAATATCGACGTTAAAATCGATATGGCAGGAATAGTGGAAGAATGTTCGATGGTTGAGAACCACCATATCCTCCAGTGTCACTTCCAGAAGCCGTAACTGCTCCTTATCCGAGATCTACAAGTTACAAAATACATTAGTCCGCCATAAGTAGAAACGCTTGCCGATCTTCCAGCACTACACTGCCTTCTGTGCTGCCGAGTTTTGCTCTACAGGCTGATTCACCTTCGATAATCACGATCGAGTTGATAAAGTACGCTGTACGTTTCGATCGAAGATTAACCCTTTTCCCATTAGGCAATGACAAAGTTAAATTCTACGTTAAAAAATTAATTTCTATAGTCGACGAAATAAAAAAAAATTAATGTGAAGGTATTAGTTTCGCAAAATGAATTTGCAGAAGTTAAAGTGTGAATTTTAGCGATTATCGGGCGATTAGGGGAGTATGAGTACAGGATATCCTATGTTGAACGTGAAACTACGATCGTACAAGCTATTCTGGGTGCTCAAGCATTAACGATCGAGCATTATTGACCGTGTATCGGTTGGTTAAATCGATTACGCGTACACATTGAATGAAAAAACACCGACAACGATCTTATTCTGTAGTTACACTGCAGAAGTACTTCCATTCGAAGCACAATCGTGTCTTTTTTCGAATGAAAGATGATGGTTGAAATTTAGTTCCGTGATTCAGTGTACTTGATATGTGATAGAAAATGATAAAGTATGGAAAATGAGTACTTTTGGGTGCCTTTTCAATATTCAATGATGAACAAGACTGCAAAATTTAGAAATTTTATTATTTTCGATTTTTATTTTCGAATAAAAAATAGTATTTGAAATGAAATTTTCTATATACTTGAAATAAATGAAAAAATGATAAAGTATGGAAAATGAATATTTCTGGGTGTGTTTTTAACATTCAATGGTGAATAACACTGCAAAATTTCGAAATTTTATTATCTCGTTAATACCATTTAAGATACTTCTTAATCTTCATTCGAAACACAAACGTGTCCTTTTTCGTACGAAGGAGAACGGTTGAAATTCTATTCCACGAAGCTTTATACTTGCAGTAAGTGTGCAGCAATTCGAAAGTATAGAAAATGAGTAATTTCTTGGTGTCTTCTTTTAAATGCTCGATAATGACTAAGATTGGAAAGTTCGATGGTATAATGGAGATACTAATTTTTCCAAACGGATACCAGAGAGGAACAAAGAAACTAGCGAAACAAGTCGGGGGCGGAGATGCAACGATACGCGACATTGTTCAACCGATCAGCCCGCAAATTTCACCGTTTCTGCCCACGCAGAGGAACATTAAAGGCTTCCACGATCTAATGGAATTAAACTGACCTTTCGTACAGACTGACCTTTCCAGTATCTCTAAAAGGCGTTCTACTCGTGGTACATCGGTCCACGGTGCGGTTAACTTAATTCCAACATAAACCGCCGTCGTTTCGACGATGAACTTTGTATCTAATTCACTGAACGAACCATTATGCACTTCACTGAATTCTTACGTGAATTTCAGACTCTTTCAATTTTCCGACCGTTCTCACAGTATTCTCTAATTTTTAATCTGTTGATATTTGGTAGGTAGATACCAAAATCTTTGGGTTCCTTTGTCTACCATTTTTCAAATTTCTCAGTTCTATCTCCTAAATATGCTTCTGCTTTTCAAATCCTGTTTTAGAAATAACATTCAAATTATTTACATTTTTCTTTACCGATATTTAAATCTACTCATTTTCCAGTAACTCTCAAATTTTTGAATTGCATTTGAATTGTTCAAGTCTTCTCGTAATTTCACTCTTCTGACGATCTCAAAATTCCTCATTTCTAGTGACAATCCTTCAATTCCTCACTTCCTAAGGGCAAGTAATTTCAAAAATTTCCCTCTTCTTTCAAAACTCTCACATATTCCTCCATTTCCACTTCCCAATAAAAATTCTCCAACTTTCTTCTTTTCCTAACAATTTTTAAATTGTTCACTGGTTCTTCCAATACTCCAAAAATTCCTCCATCTCTATTTCCCGATAAAAATTTCCCAATTTTCCCCTTTCCCCAGCAATTTCTTCTCAATTTTCCACTCGTTCTTCCGATAATCCAAAAATTTCTCCATTTCCACTTACTAATAAAACTTTCTCAATAATTTCTAAATTTCCCCCTTAGTCTCCCAATTTTCTCCAAATTCCTCGATTCTCACCGCGAAATAATTTCTAAATTTCCAATCTTCCCTCTCTCCCACCAATTCCCAAATTCCCGGATCTTCCCCTTTTCCCAATAATCTCCATCTTCGCCGACGATTCTTTCATTCCCCACTTTCCGCTGCCGAATAATTGCCAAAAATTCCCAACTGAAATACCCATATTACAAAACCGTCTCTCCCAAACAACATTCGTAACAAGCCGTCGTCCGCGCAGAATATCCTCATTCTCCCATAGGGAACGAAACAAAAGGAAGAAAAGCAAAAAAAAAAAAAAGAAAATAAACATGCTCAGAAGGATCCATCTAACTGCACGTTCTGGCTGCGAATTGATCGAAATCCGTCGACGATTCGACATGGTACGTTTACGCGGAATAAAGGTGCGGCCCGGCTAGCAGCGGTAATCACGGTTGGAAAACAGCGACAACGACGACGGGGAGGACGACGTCGATCGCGGTTTTCGCGGCGGTGGTCGCCGGGTCGACGGGCGAATTGCAGTCGAGTTTACACGTGGCTTCGGCGTAAACGCCACCACCGGGTGGGAGTTTAATTTGGAGCCGAATAGCAGCGAGCAAACTTGCTGGAAAACCGCAGGATCCCGTCCGACTGGATACTCGAAATCCTTCCAACTTTTCCCTTCGCTAGTTCCCACCCTGACGAAATATTTTCCTGAATAATAGAATCTGATTGGTATATCGTGGTTCTGTGTTTTTGTTCGACCTTTTTTTTTTTCAATTCTTGTGGCTGTAGGGGACGAAAGGCTCTCGCAATAACCTGTCTTTAACTCTTCAACTGCAAAATCTACATTGCCGTTCAGAAATATCAGGACACCCGGTATGTTCGTACAGAAAGTATCGCATGATTTAACTCTTATAGTGCCGACCGAAAGAATTGTACCTAAGCGAAGAATACCGAACCAATTTGATGTAATTTGGTAAGGTTTCAGAAAAAAGTCATAAAAAGAAAAGTAAGAATGATATTTACAAAATCGAAAAAGGAACATATTACGAAATAAAGGGAGAATAAATGAATGCCAATTGTATTTCAATATTTGTTGAAAATCATACTAATAATACTTATTGAAAATCATTAGGAAAAATGGAAAAATCAGTTTTCTTTTATAAAGAGTATTTGCAAATAAGAAGAATCATCGTTTGGCCGTAGTTTGATGTAGAACACGTAGTATAAAGCATAAATACTGCATTTTCAATTATTTGCAACAAAATTTCTATTATCAAAACACAAAACTAAATGATAATCCCATGATGCGCAGTAAGCGTCAGGAGGATTGCATACCTGCTACAAAACAAGTGATTCGTGTAGCTAGTATAACATCGCTGAAATACAATTCAAATATTGTTATAAACATTTATAGTTATCCTATTGAAAATGTGTAATATTTACTTGTTATTACTCATACAAATAATTTATTCAGCATTGATGGTTACTAATCGAGTTATAATTTTGCCTTCAGTATTCATTCGAAACAAGATGTATGCATTCAGTACCTACCATCCTTGAAACAATTGAAAAAACTACTTTTTTCCAAAATTTGAGAGTTCTTCTCTTGTCCAAATAAGTATAAAGCATCATATCAAATACGTCGACACCTCCCATAAATTTATTGGACGAGAGAGGAACTCTCAAATTTTGGAAAAAAGCAGTTTTTGAATGTTTTTTTTGTTTATATATTTATTTATCTATTCAACCATTTATAACGTTTTATAAATTTCTTTTGAGATTTTGAGTTCTGTCGCGATGCGAATAGTAAGGCGCCATCGCATACGCAACGATATATCGTCGTTGGCACCCTTCGCAAGTGTTGCTAACAACGACATATCGTTGTTCGGCACTATAAGGGTTAAATTAATCACTCAAATTATGTCGTGTTTGATATCATTCTCATCAGAAAAATCTCACCAACATGTTAAAAAAAATTTTGAGAAAAAAGTAAAACTAAACAAGTTATATTATTCTATTATGAACTGACACTGAGTGGTGTAGCGTTACACGCTTGACTGACTGCGAGCAAGATAACATAGCGCAGCAATGACGCAGGCCTAGGCGTAGGACCATCTATGTGGTCAATTGTAGAATCGAAACTAGTGGCCAATTGGAGAGACATTA
Organism: Habropoda laboriosa; assembly: GCF_001263275.1. Lineage (NCBI taxonomy): Eukaryota > Metazoa > Arthropoda > Insecta > Hymenoptera > Apidae > Habropoda > Habropoda laboriosa. Next base: position 15,877 of record NW_017100454.1, on the reverse strand, counting down.
CTGTATAGTGAATTAAAATGGTGCTCGTATTTACATTTCACTCGTTGTCAGAGGTTTGCAAAAGGGGCATTTTGGTATTCAGGATCTGACATTCCAAATTGCCTGTACAAAATTCAAAAACTGCAGTTCGCAGTTTTCAAATGGAGCTTGAGTTTGAAAAGTAAAGTTTGAAAATTCAAATTCAAAATTGGATATTTGAAATTTGAGATTTGAAGTTTGAAACTAGAAATTTTTATTTGAAACTTTTACTTGAAAGTCTTAATTTGAAATTTGAATACTGAAATTCGAAATTCAATTTTGATATTTCAAACTGAAAGCTTAAGAGTCTAAAATTACAAATTTCAAATTGGAACTTTGAAAACGATTGGAACAATTGAAAATTCGAAATTTAATTTCTAATCTTTAATTCTACATATAATTGACAATAGATATTTCGCACAATAACACGCGTATAATGCGACAAATATTTGTTTAATTTCCACAACTGGATCCGTTGGAAGATCAACCGATACTCGGTCGAAAACTTTCGTTAACTATTTGGCTTCCTTACTGTTAGTTGGAGCACACTCGAGATTTCACTGTGCCGTGAAAGCAACGAGGCGGCTTCGCGGCCAAAGCGTCGTTTATTTTTTCCTCTTTTCCCGCTGGTCCTTTGCCGGAAGTAAACGGAACACGTAATAAGAAGCTTTCCTGGTGCAGCTTGCGGCTCACACGTTGCACTTTTTTTCCGCGGCCGTGGCGCAGTTACCCGGGGATTTTGGTAATTAGCCAGAACGATATTTCACTAACTGTTACCCGAAGGAAAGTTTAATAACTGGAGCTTACTTCGAAATCCGTAATAACGATTTCAGAAATCATTTAAGCTTGCTGTAATTCCGTAAATAAATAAGTATAATTGCAGCATCGCCGATTTAATAAATGTCATACAATAATACCCTGAGAAATTGAATAAATTCTCTGATAGTATAATTTGTGATTGTTCGAGTAAAAAATACACCAGTAATTTGTATAAAATGTTTTTCATCTTCGATATACTAAATATTGTATTCGTACAAACTGCAGATCAATCAGAAATGCTTATTAAATTCCCGAATTTATAACGGAAGAATTAATAAGCTCGTAAAAATTTGAACGAAGTAATCTTTTAGTCAATTTAAGCTGCTTAAAATTATGACAGTTTCCTTTTATAAAGATTAAATTATTAAATTATTTTACGCAATTAAAACTGTTTGAAATTATGACAATTTCTTCTTACGAAGAATTATTATTTTA
>NW_017100454.1:3421-14288 GCF_001263275.1 Habropoda laboriosa | reverse complement strand
TTCATCGTCCAGTAATTATGGGAAGTGAAAAGAATATTCTCGTAAAATTTTCGATTTTTGTAAAATGGAGACTAAAATAAAGAATCATACTCAAAAAGAGCTCTACTTATTGTTAGATAACAATACCTACAGCATCTTTAAAGTTTAAAAATCAATAAAATACTTTGATATTCTGTTAATCAGGCGAAGAGATCTAAATGCTTCTGACGATATATTAATAATAATATTAAAATAATTGGAACAAATGATAAAAGTGTACCAAACCCCACTGTCCTTCCTCGTCGTGAACTTAAACCCAGTAAACACGATGAATACACTTAACGGTACGAGCTAAAATGATTAAAGGCATTGTGTAATTAAGCAACTAGGGCTGAGCCGAAAAAACATTCAGAAATTAATGGGACCATGTAGGTCATCGCGTTGACGTTTTACACGATCGTGTAACCTGCGTGTAATGCGAGCCATTAGAGCTGGTCTGGGGGCCGCTTGACCTTAATTGCGGCTGTTTCGACTAGATATAGTTTAACATCGCGCCCCTTTTACTTGACAGCAATTATCCTCGAGGTTGACGAACGTCCACGGGGAACGATCCGCCGACGGATCGACTGGAATCCACTGTAATCTCTTTGTCTAATCATCGAGTCACGACTATTTTCGAGCATCGTCGTCGCGATTTGTCACGATCCTTCCGGTGAATTATGTGAAATTATGCGATCTGATAAGTACATTTGCACTGTCGCTCAAAAGTTTGAGCTGTTCACTGTTCGTTATTCGGACAAACACTTTTTCATACAAACATACACAGTAGTTTTATTAGAAGTATTGCGAGATTGAAATTGGAATTATAATCCGACTGAACTCTTCTGGAATGCATTGGATAGAAATAAAAAAAGAATGCACAACATCGAAAACAGATCTGTAGAAATGTTTATAAGAAGCTTGGAGCAATATTAAAATGGAAACAATTAGAGTGAGAAAATTATTCTTAAATTAGAACAATATTCTAAAATTCTCAAATTTGTATAGTTGTTTTTTTAAAATAAGTACAAAATAATTAGAACTTCTACTTTTAATTGTAATTAAGTACAGTTTCGTTACTATAGCAGAATAATATTTTCAATCAAGCATTTATTTACTTAAGGGAATCTTTATTTGTCCCGAAATTATAACACGCTCCAAACTTTCAAGCGGGTGTGTATATTTTCATTCAGATGTTCTTCAGAATACATTTTCATAAAGTTTAAAAGTTGAATTTGTAGAAATTTACGAGGTTTGTTTGTTATTTTTCCACCTTTTCAAAAGGGTGGATTGAAAATTAGCGTTTGAATCAAATTTTTGTATGTAGATTAGTACTTAACAATTTATTTATTTATTTAAACATCTTTAATATGTAGAAAACGTGATCGAGAATGTGTTTAGATTAAAGTCGTGAAGATTACTTGCAGGTATTAACCCTTTCACTACTGTTGACGCCTATATGTACTTTGAAAATTTTCTCACACTGTGCCCTTGACAGCTATAGTCGTTTTGAATATTTTCTCACACTGTACACTTGGTGCTTTTTGGCACACTTTTACCTTACATTAGGCCTTGATTTATGTTCTTCGCGTACTTACACCTTAGTTTTTAAAGCGATAAATTTTCGAATTTTAATTTTGAAATTTCTTAAAAATTTTAAACTGCCAAAACATCTGTCTGTCACATGCGTCACGTACTAAAATCTGCCACAGAGAAAGGGTTAAAAGTTCCAAAAATTCATCTGAAATTAACTAAGAAATATTGTTTTGAATCAAAGAGACGACGATTCCACCGTTCTTTTTAAATGCATCGAATGAAAATGCTTAGTGAAAGAAATCTTGTTTTTCATAGGACGTCTCCTTGGATCATCCCGTTCTTTAAGTACATTGATCGATAACCTTCCACCAGATAGCTACAATAGATCCATAAATTTGAACGATCAAGCATTTCGACGACTGAAATACTGTCTGGAAAGGAAAGCATCCAGATTTGGCAAGCGAATGCTTCAAGAGTAGAACTGTTCCATCTAAAAATGAAACCCCGCGCACCGTCCATTTCCTCAGATTGAAGTAAACATGCTAAAGATTCGTTCTTCAACCAAAGAACCAAAGAATTTTATAAACAGAGCCGGTCCCCATTCGAATCGAGACATCTTTACGTTATTACTTTTCAAGAAGAAGCTAGATCATCCCCATTGTACCATCATCTTCAAACGAACACATGAATAATAAACGGGGAAAAGGAAGCTTTTCTTTGAAGACGAATTAGAAAGAATCTTTTCGCAAGTCCTTCAACTTTAAGCAAGAAACCTTAACGTATAATTTCTTTTCCTGACTGTGCATCTAAGCGTCAGCTATTTACCGTTTTAGTACAATATTAACCCTCATCCGTCCTTCGTGTCAATTTGACACATTTCTCCGGTAAAAAATTGTATTATTCGGCTATTTGCCGAAAAAAATTTTTTTCTTTATTTTCTATATTTAACCCTTTGCGCACGAGTGTCGGCAAATAGCCGCCCAAGTCTGTTCACCAATTTCAGACAAGCAATATAACAAATGTAAGAACAAATTCCCCACTTTCACACCACCATCAGACACACCCCAAACACACCGAAAAAACCATTACATATGTTTTCTTGGACTTTGACCAAAAATTTTGTTTCGTTTTGTTGACCAAAAAATGGTTTCTCAGCTGCGTGCCCCAATTGTACCTCTCTCTCGTCCACACCGACGCTCGCTCTCCGGCCGGCTCCGTCCGCAAAGAGTTAATAAAAGAATTTACAAAATTAATTATTTAATTGATTTTTTACCATTGTGTCAAATTAACACCGAGGGACTTATTAAGATGCGAAACTGAGGTACGGATGAGATTTTAGTAAGAAAAGCCAATGTATGATAGATTAATGAAGTTTTGCAACTTTCAGTTTAATAAATAAAATGGAAAATTGGAATTAAAATGAATTTTTCTTACCGATATGACTGTTTTTATCAGATCTTCACCAAAATTTCTGGCACGAGTCTAACTCGTTATTATACGGCAAGGGGTTAAGAATTATTTTTCGAAACACTATCGAGAATCAAAAATCTCAATCTTCGAACCAATATATCTTTTCGTTAGAAGAATTTCCAAAAATACACAGAGTCACGCTGAAATATGATACATGTGTTGCCACAGTCAGATTAAAAATTCCTCTGTGCAAACCAGGATCATCCAGTGACGTCACGCATTCACACCCACAGTGGTAGAAACAATTAAAAGGGATCGTTTAACATGGCACGTGTTACGCCAGTTGAGAGGAATGTCTGTCCATCAGGCATGCCAACGTCCTCTGCGCGAAATGAGTCATCGTATCGTCGGAATCTCCACTTGAATCGTCTCGTTTACTAAGTTGGAAAGTAGCAGTGAACACCGACGGTTTCGTTGCACCCGGGATCCGTCCAATCCCGCGATATTCGTCCGATCAATTTCCTTCCTTGATTCAAACTGATCAAACTTTCGAACAATTACACAATTTCAAACAAAATCTCCCTTATCCCCCGTGTATTCCAGATCTCCGTTTTCCCCCAGCTTCCAAATAAATTTGGACAAGATTGCATGCAGAAAATTAACCTCGTCGTCTGCGATTTTCAATAACCGGCAAGCTTTCTCAAGTGAATCTGTTTGGTTCAGTTAACAATGTGTATCCTGCACCAGGAAGAAAACATTCGAGCGCAAACTTCATTTTCGAGAAAATCGATTTCGAAAGGATGTAAGCGGTGCATCACTCGCTCCATTCCGCTAATTCGATTAGTGTAATTCTGGAAAACTCGAGTACTCCCTCCGTGTGCTGTAAACCGAAGAACGGATAGACACCATTGTTGTTCAATTCGATGCTTCTGGAGCTTTATTTCGAATTATTCAACAATTTCTAGGTATTCGAGAATTTTTCTGTCCGTCGGAAACCAGAAAATATGCAAAGTGCACGTCTCACGTTTACACCAAAGATTTTGAATTCTATTGATTTAGTTTCACATGTACATTGAATAAACGTGAATTTAAATTTTGATTCACTTTTATTCAAAAAGTGAAATATTTTGATTCACTTTTGTTGAAAAAGTATTTAGAAGACTGTTTAGTATTCAAAATTTGAAATTTAAACGCTACTGTTTGCAGTCTACAAAGAAAATTTCAACTTGAAATTTAAAGTTTGAAAGTCTGTCAAATGCACTAATTTGATTACAACGTTATTGATAGCAGTAGCTTGGTAGCTTCAATCACACAATTTTTATTTCATTTATGGATCCCATATCTCATCGTTCTCGTCCTCCTTATGAAATTTCCTCAATATCTTTATCCCATATTTCCCTTCCACCCATCTTCTCATCCATTCACGGACTCGTCGCCAAAATACCGACCCAGTAAGTCGTCGAAATGGTGTTACATTTCAAACAAGTGGCTACAGAGCAGCAGACTTGCCAAACAAGCCTCTCTCGAAAGACGAGAAAGCGTTAGACAAAATCGACGGAAGTTTCCAGTGAAGTTGGAACGAACGGGGCTTCCTGGAAGCTCCTTTAAGTGATCGTTCATTGGACTTCCACAAGCTGACTGGTGTAATTCGTAGAATTTCCTTTTCAAATACTTACTTACTACTCTTTCCTCGATCTGCCACTGCGTTCTACATTTTTGTGTGTACTAACGCGAGTTTTCCTACCACAAATTTTAAGCATAGTTGGGTAATGATCATGGCGTGTGTAGAAAAGGCTGAGAAAAGTGGGGATTTGTAGAGTGATTGGTGGTGGGAGGCTGTGACCTTGGGCGCTCGAATCTTCGAGGCGGGATATAGCTTGACTTACGGGGTCTACCTACTGTGACGGCTGGAAAGAACTTAATTTTTCAGAAATTTAAAACAAAGCAAGCGTTACGCGTATCCTTTTGAAAATTTGTGTGTTTCTTCTATCATCTGTTAAGAACACGAAAATATTTTTTATAAGTGAAAATATCAATTTGTTGTAAAATAGGACCACCGTGAAGAGAACGCCTTGAAAAATATCCTTCGCGATGGCTGACGTGATATCAGACGTTGTACTCATCCAAAATACAAAATACAAACATATTCTTGATCTGTAGACGTGTGGCTATCGTCTGAATTAGAATAATAAAAAAATATTGAGAAATAAAGAAATGGCAAGGTTTCAAAGAAATTGCTTTCGATATTAGTAAAAAAAATTATGGTTTTTTGACCGCAAAGACTGAATTTTGAAAATATTTGCATAATTCTACTTCAGACGATAAAGCAGTATCTACTGAATATACCTGACAAATTTGAAATGAATCGGACTTCTAGTTTCTTGATAATCATGTCAGCCAGTTTCAAGAATGCTGTTTCGAGAAAAACACGTTTAAAGTTTTAACTACAATTTAAGACTATATAAAACCGCTTCCTTTAAAGGCATATATATCTTCGTTAATTTTGAGAATTAAGCTTTGAAACTTCATAGACATATTTTCGAGATGTTAAACCATGAGAAAATGCAAGAACAAATTGATTTTTTCAACCCGTCGCAGTAGGAAGACTACTCAAGGGTTTTCCTTGCCTTGGAAACTTTCTCCGTTAATTTCTTAATTATTTAAATGTCGATTGTAGATTAAAATGAAGATTCTCAAGGTATTTCCGAGCAGTTAAACAGCTTTTCCTCTTTCAAAACTTGACATTTTTATTTCCCAATGATTTCAAGTCTTCCTTAGAAATATTTACGTACTTTTATCATGAAATAAAAGTAATACTTGTATCTTGTTTACTAACTTTGTTAACACTAAAATTGTACAAAATTGTTGTTTACGTTCGAAAACGAATTAATTGGAACAGTTTGTTGATTCTAATGATACTCTTAAAGCGAAAGCATAAAAGGAAAAATTCCTCGAGGCAATGTTCTTAATTTAATGCAATTGCACGCACGAAACCAATAAATCTCACATTTTATCCATCCCCCTCTTGTCCCGTTTAATCTGTTTCCATATTATTCCACTTTCTTACTTTTCCATCGACTGATCGCGTTCAGCTTTGCGGCCACGAGCAACGTTTTCCCCGTGCACGCACAGCAAAGGCAAACATTTCGCTCGACGCGCTAAAAAACCGTCGACAGGAGCGAGTCTCCCTGAACCGAGGCGGTTTCTTGCTCCATTTTTCTTGCATTCGCCCGGTTTGTTCATTAAATTCCCATTTTCGCGCAGGAAATAGCCGAGCACGATCAAAAACCATAGTTCACCGTGAAGGAAACTAATATTTTCGCCTCGATAGCCCTTTGCATTATCCGCTACCTTCTGTTGTTCTACTCGAGAGTGTATCGTTGTCCTCATCTTTTTCTCCTCCCTTGTTGTCCTTCTTTCTTTTTCTTTTTTTATTTGCGCAATATCATCTACGTTCCGTCCATGAAAAGAACGCCCGTCTATTTTTGCTTAACCGACGAAAGCTCAGCTATCAAGCTTGTTTGCCCATTTCCGTAGCGGTTTGCTCGCTCATCGACGTTTTAACGATTAAAAGCTGCCCACGACTTCTCCTTCCGGCTCGTGCCTCCATCACGGTAACGTGAATCTTCGCCGAGATTTTTCCGTTTATTGACATCTCCGCGATTAGAGGAGCACTCCGCCACCGGTGCGGCAACCATTTCCCACGGCATTTTTCACCGGGATAATCTTTCCCTCCAGAGAAAAATCGTTGCGTCGACGAAAGCTCAAAGGTGAACCAGCTCTATCCCTCTCGGATCTCAAATCCGTGGATCTCTTTGATTCCAGGTTTCATCGCCTTCGAGGTAATTAAAGCATTCTTTTCTTAAGTGGTTTCTTTAGATGAGACTGCCGTTTTTGCGGTGGCTTTTCTATCCTATGAAGTATTTGAATTGTTGGATTTTCCAGGTGATAAATTTTCCGTGACGTTTTAGAAAAGATTCAAGTACCTTTTCTTGAAGCGACTTCTTCTATATAGGAACTACGTTTATTTTATGTACTGGGTGGGTGAGGAAAAGCAGGCCATCAAATTATCTTCCCTAGGTTACAGTGGTACGAGAAAATTTTTGTACGTAATTTAAATCGTTTCAAAGGGCGAGTAACATGGAAGCAAAATTTTGTTATATATGCCTTTTCTTTCTTCAAAATCACCTACGTTTCACTGCATATTGCAGCAGACATTGATGTGCTATTTCTACATGCATAATTATATGTAGGAACCGACGGAAAAATTTTGAAGGACCCAATGGGAATCGAACCCGGGACATTCGGTTTATCAAGCCGAGGCTTTGCGCACTACGCCAACTACCCCCTCTACAGGGTGTCTGTTTTATCTCAATACAGTGAAATATCTTTTAGGGAAGTGATGATACGAAAAAAATGTTTTAACAAAAGTTGTTTGGTATGAAGGAGGACGTTATGTGGTGTAAACATTTTTTTCTACCTGGTATGATGGGGGAGATTTTAAAGTCAGTTTGATTTTTTTAAATGAAATGCTATATTTTTTTTTATACATAATATGATAGTAGAATGTTAAGACGAGTTCAACGATACCCATAGAAAGAAGTTTTCAATAATTTAAAATTGAAGATATTGGTAGGTATGTACTTATTGTACTCGTTGAACTCGTAAAAAAAATTTATACCACATAATCCCCCCCCCCCCCGCCGTACCAAACAACTTTTGTTAAAACATTTTTTTCCTAACATCACTTCCTTAAAAGATATTTCACTGTATTGAGATAAAACAGACACCCTGTATATTCTCCCTTGCCGGTTTTCTATTTGAAGGCCCTGATACTACATACAGCTAATCGCAACATTGAGTGTACAGGCATATTAGAAGTATGATTTAGAGAATAGAGTAACAACATAACTTTTTATCATATAATTTTTTTATTTTTGTAATATATTCCTTTAAATCAAAAAATATTCAACAAAACTTTTTAAATATATAATACACGGCGAATTATATCCTTTGACACAGATTTACCAAGTCTTGATGGACTACATTTACTGTTCATTTTGGTACACTGGTATTAGGTTTGATTTTAATTTGTCGCACAATATACCGTTCGTCATATTCGGAAAGAATTTTCTTTCTCCCTCGACCGCTCCTATTTTGTAGTGTACCTCCATATCTAAATTTATTAATTATTTTATGTACAGTAGAATGAGTTCTACCAATTATACTGCCGATTTTCCGAAGAGACTTCCCTTTGGAATATGAATTAACAATAATTCGACGATCAGAAACGTCTGTTCCTTTTCTTTCCGGAGTCATTGTTGTAACTGACGCAAAATAACAAGTGAGGATTAAAACAATGGACGTAATGTGTTCTGCGATGTTGCGTAGTAGTCTTTCTATAATAAAACTGGAAAACAAATGCACAACAACATGCATTTTTAGGGGATTCCCATTCTGTACGCTCAATTATGCGTTGGTAAAATCGTTGCATGTTTCGAAACAATAATGGGGAAAAAAACTAGTTTACTTTTTTTAAAGAATTTATTTAGCAGTCGAATTTAAACAGTAGTACAATAAAGATAAATATTTAAATTTACTAATTATTGCAATTTTCTTTGCTATATGTTAAGAAATATAGATTTAATACTAGTGTATACTCAATTCTGCGACTAGCTGCATATAAACTTGGACTTTAAATGTTTAAATCAAATGTGAAACTTCCTTTCGTTTTCTTGCCATTTCTTCCATTAAAATTTTTTCTTCCATCTTATTCACCCTTTGAAACCATTTAGGCTACGTATAAAAATTTTCTCGTGTAGAGGAGCACGTGTAATTCCTCAACTAACATGTCCATTATCTCTTCGATTAGGAATCTCACGGTTGTATAAATAATTGAATTATTTTTCTTAGGTAATATTTTACTCGCAACACCTGGATTTATCCTAACTTTTTCCCCGCTGTTTCTAGAATACACGGTTAGCACACTAACATTGTAACATAAGTGGTTACACATTTATCAATTCATCAACAGTTGCAACGGCTAGTGAATAATACATCGGGCAGCATGCAGAACGAAAGCGCGGCATTAATCAAAATTATTTAGTAGCAGACTGCACGATACGTGTATCCGCTGAAATACCGTACAGTTACATTCATAAATTTCATTTTGCAATGAGAAAAAAGGTATGCTCGGGGCATGCTCAGCGCGCGTAAGACACGCCGCAACAAATCACTCGTCCTGCTGCTTTGCTCCGACGCTAAAACGCACCTGCTGAAAATATGATTCAAAGTATGAAGAATTCAGGCAACAACCCTAAAGATCAGGAGCTCTCGATGCTTTCAAAGCTGAATGCACTTTTGATCCTTCCGAAACCGTACCGAAAGCTGTCATTTTCCATTTCGAGGATTACAAGCGAATCCTCTTTCATTTTCCCACGTTTCCCCTAAAATCTGCAAATTAGTAATTCTAAAAGCTTCTGAATTCCCTAAAAATACAATTTCATTATTCAAATTTAGCCTTAAATGCGTTTAATTCTTTAATTCAGTTTAAAAAATTCGAAGACCAGAAATCACGAGAGACCACCCAAATGATTGGGACTTGTAAAAACTGATCTATGGTATCGCGTGATGTAAGCTGGTTACTCCTTGGTTCTTTTTGTTCGTGGTGGTTCAACGACTACTCGACGACTCCTCTCCGACTGTGGCGATGAACTTTCGAGCTTTATGGATGTTTGCACGATGTTTTGCCGTCTAGATACTGGTTTGAAGGACCACCCAAATGATTGAGACTTGTAAAAACTGATCTATGGTATCGCGTGATGTAAGCTGGTTACTCCTTGGTTCTTCTTGTTCGTGGTGGTTGAACGACTACTCGACGACTCCTCTCCGACCTCGCGTCTCGGACGTCCGTGAGAGGGATTTTTGTTGGGACACGCTGATTGGTTAATGGTTAACGATTGCATTTGCCAATCAGCGTGTCTAATATCGTCTTTACCGCCCTTCCAGTGCGCCCTTAGCGCGCTGTCACCTTGGAAGGGCGGGAGACGGTCGCGAGGGGTGGACGGAAGGTCCCAAAAATCTGGAATTTCCTCCGGGTGACTAATCGGCAAGCGGGCCGTTCGGAAATTCGTAGGCTATTGAGAGCGAGGGACACAAATTACTAAAAATCTAGCAATTCTAGTGACCCTCGCAGGATGTAATTAGACCCGTGCAAGCAATAAACGAAAATCCTGAACTTAAAAATAACCGTTCCCGGTCGATCGTGCCATAAACCGTTTCTACAGTAAACCTAACAATCTTATTGCAGTTATGCACAAAGAATTGGAAATCCATAAAAGATTCAATTCTAATTTAACCCTTAACTACAGACCACTGGTCTTACGAACGAGTTTATTTCACAATAATAATGTAACTTCTCGAATTTTTAGATCTCTAATTCATGCAAAATTTTTTCGATCAGGTTAAATTTAAGGGATTGTAGAGGTCAATACATAATTTTCAACTCATCACCCTCTTCTAATCGTTGCAAACAGATTTTACAAATTTTTGCTGTATGCTTCGGATCGTAAGTGTTAGTTTTACTCTGTGACCACCTATAAGGGAATACACCACCCTAAGGCGCTTAAAAATGGGTACAGTTTGAGAATTTTTTCAATAGATACCTACTAAGTGAAAAATTTCATTTTTTTCAAAGGATATAAATGTAACATTCAGTTTTGTTCTTCAATTCTTAAGAAGTAAAAATGTTACAAAATGGAGAAGTTATTGCGACACCACTTCTGCTAGAAAATCAATTGCTGGTCGCCATAGCCAGCAAAGATTGGAATATGTGAAATAAAAAATTCGTTCTGATTTATAAACAAAAATGTATTACCTACAATGTACCCTACGACTTTTTCGA
>NW_017100454.1:0-3268 GCF_001263275.1 Habropoda laboriosa | reverse complement strand
AAAAATTTGTTATTTCAAATATTCCAATCTTCGCTGGCTATGACAACCAGCAATTGATATTCTAGCAGAAGAGGTTTCGCAATAACTCCTCCAGTTTGTAACATTTTCACGTCTCAAAAAATTGAAGAACAAACCTAAATTTGTCACATACAGTTAGTGAAAAAATTCTCAAACTTTACCTAACTTTAGAAACCTCAGGGTGGTATATCCCCTCAAATAAAACAGTTACATTATATTTATTTTTATAATACAATGATTTAATAAATAAAATTGCCAAGTAGTTTGTGGCGGCGTCTTAACAAACACTCGACAGAAAATATTCCAAACATCCACACGTGACCTTCCTTCTTCATCCGAAAATTCCCAATTAACTCCGCAGAATCCCGTAAAACGTGAACCAGCAAGCGTTCTAAGCGATATATCGCCGTCCGTAAGTAGGAATCCTACTCGGCAAAATTTGAATCTACAACCTTCGTGGTTCCTTATTGCTACAGTGTGTCTCTGCCTCCAGCCACGTACTCGCGCACACGTTGCCGTACGAAGACGTGTCATCGCCTTGGCGTGGAAAACAGAAGAAGGAAGAGGCAGGAGGACGACGATAATTTACCACAAAGGCGAAACGTGGGGCACCGGGGGCTGAAGAACGGAAAGAAATAAATAACGAAGAGTAGGTGAACGCTCCAAGAATCACAACTGCGCTAAAAGGACATTCGCGCGGTTCCAGCAACTTTCTTCCCCTTCGTGGTAAAGCGGCGGGAAGAAGGAGCGAAAGAGGGAGGAAAGGGCGGAGAACGACTGTACTGTAAGCTTATAAAAGTAGACTCGAATTTTTCTGCCGGATTAACGTCGCGTCTTTTGATACGCTTCTCCGGGGGAATTTTATTATTTCGGCGAAAGTGAATTGTCGGGAAAATTGTGACGTTCTCGTGTGGAGATTTTGTAGAATGTAATTTGAAGAGTCGTAGGGGTGAGTATTCTTTTTATTATCAACCCTCGATGCACAGTTCTAACGAATACATGTATACGGAGAAAAAATATGAACTTTTAAAACTTTTAAAAATATGTTAATCATATTTACATACTACAGATTTAATTTTTAATATTATCGGATGATTGCAAAAGTTTGTGCCCGATTTGAAAATAAAACACAAACGGTGTGTGCAAAAGCAGATTTCATTTGAAACTGAAATGGAACGAAATGAAAAAGATTTAATTTTTAATATTAGATTACTCTTTGGGAAATATTTGTCAGTCTAAGATATTTAAAATAATTTATATTGACGTAGGAATTTTTAATTATTCGTTATTATTGCTATCCTCGTCAGTTTCAGTTGAATCTGAAGGAAACTGAAGCTCTGTATCTTCTGCAACCAAGTATAGTCGACGGAACAAATATAAGTGAGATCGTGAAAAGAGTCAGCAATCAAAGTAAACATGTTTTCTAACAAACAAGTGTTCTAACAAGAGAATTGAAGATAAGGACCCTCAGTCAGTGTTGTATTATGTATTCATTACGCCTGCACAGGCACTGTCGTCCTTCAAATTCTTAAAATACTGCCCGTTTTCACCTGTGTTCTGCTCCAATTTATATTACTTGTGTTTATATTAGTAATTTGTTGATATTCAGGTATGTAGTTTTTATAGCATGAATTTTAGAGATAATACAGTGTTACGTAGGTAATAGGTGGAGGATACTTTGTTGAGAAGTTTCATATACGATTTTTGGGATGCTTCTTAGAGCTACGACTTACTAGGAACTTCGGAGATGAATAACTCATTACCAAAGTGAAGTTTCGAAGACGAACTACTCGTCTTTCTGACTGTCTATGACTAAGTGATCCGCTTTCACGACTCTCTCTGGAGTTCTTATTTGCTATGCACCGTTTGCTATAAACTCTACGTTTCCAAGTATGCGTGTAGATGTCAGCACACTTATAATTCACATTTGGCAAGATTGCTTTCAATATAATTCGATAACATTTTTTTGAAGGATCCCTTATGTATAAAATAAAGTACTCGTGAAATCTCTCATAAGCTTCCAATAATAAGATAGGAATTTTTATCGATGATTTCAGATTCTGCGACATTTCTTCGATGAATGAACTCGATAAAAGTTTTTCGTCTCTCCATTGATTCTTTCTATTCTATGGAAATATGCAATAGAAATGTCATTCAATTATTTCCATTTACTCTATTTCAATTAACCCTTAATGCTCCCAAAGCTTCAAAATTCATTTCATCCCTTTTTCACGTAAAAAATTCACTTTCCTGTCTTCTTAAGATTCCAACAATCCTAAAAATCGCCAAAAATACTTCCATTCACAGATGAAAATGTTTGGACTACGAAGTAAGATATTGACGCGAGCGCGTGCATGTGTGACGAAAGACGCTTTATGTCTATGCAAGATTTCCCCCAGGTAAAAGAAAAAAAAAATAGCACAATAACCGGTCACAAAGGGGCGACCTTTAACCCTTTCGCGACCGAATAATATTTCTTAAGAACTTATTTATCCACCGAACGTCTGAAATCGATACTAAACTGAGATCAATTTTTGTTCGAGTACTCAAGCGGGACACATGTATCCCACTGGTCACAAAGGGGTTAATCGGCGGGCGCCCTTGCCCGCCAGAAGGCCTGCTGAATAACACGGGACTAATATATTATATTAAAAATTATATCTTATATCCCTACAATATTATATATCGAGGGAACAATAGTGTCAAGCTTAAAAAACCAATATTTTGATTAATATAATATAAAAAGGTATGTGTATACAGTATATTCTCCACAAATGTCAGACCGCAAGGAAGCTAAACGTGACACTCGTAGAGTAGGGGTCTACGTTTTCGAGCCTCGCGCACGCCTTTGTAGTTTGCCGAACGTAAACAAGGACAGCGAATAAAAGATAAGCATGAAACGTGTGTCGAGGCAACCAAACGATTTAATTCTTAACTTTTTTATTTTTACGTTCTTTCTTCCCGAAATTTGTCTTAACATATTGATGAGATTTTTCTGATGTAAATAACATAAAACACGACATAATTTCAACAACATTTACTTACCAACACGTTCACTGTCACGACAGAATTACAGGTTACTGTCAGATTGATGAGATTTTTCTGATGAAAATGACATAAAACACGACATAATTTCAACAACATTTACTTATCAACACGTTCACTGTCACGACAGATTTACAGGTTACTGTCAGACGGCCACAAGAAAATACATTTTAAGCATAGGATTATAGTATTATGCTTTATAATT
>NW_017100453.1:145373-151789 GCF_001263275.1 Habropoda laboriosa | reverse complement strand
GGTGGCTCTACGCAGATCGACCTCTTTTCCACCCAACTCGTGGGAACTATATGGATCCAAAAAACAAAAACAAAACCAATTCGAATAAACGGAGTAAAAGCCAATGTAGAACAGCCAAGCTAGAAACAAGTGACACGGAGATGGACTTAGCATCCGACCAAAGTGAAAGAAAATCACAGAAATTGACCAAAACCAAAAAAGCTGGCAACCCTCCCTCTAAACCAGGAAGGGTCACAAAATCGAAACCAAGAGTAAGCTCTACCTCGTCCTCGGACGAAGAAGAGCAAGCTCAAAAATCCAAAAAGCTGAAAATAACAAAGCCTGTGGCTACGGACACAGGCAGTGACAAAGAGGTGACCACTGGTCAGCCTACAAGAAACGGACCACTAGAGCAAGTCCGAAGAGAAAGGGAAGCCTTGGAAAGCTTCCTTTTCGATGAAGGAAACAATGTCACAAGAGCCACAGCAAAGTTTGTACTACAAAAATGGGCGATTTTGGAATCCAAACTCCAACAGGAGATCTTGGAGAAAGAAACACTCATTGCAGTGCAAACTGAGCTGAGATCGAAGCCGGTCGGCACCTACGCGCAAGCGGCGGCGACCCCGGCGACAACCAAAACAATGTCTGGTAAGGAATGGCCGTCCAGGTGGCCTGCCAGACAACAACAACAATCAAAAGAAAGGAGCGAAGTCATCATCCTGAAGCCCAAGGATGACAACGACAAGCGCTCAAATGATGAAATTAAGATTCAGGTCACGAAAGCTTTGGCAGGCAACCGTCGTGACCTAAAAGTCAAGAACATAAGGCAACTCCGCAACAAGGGAGTCCTGATCGAGGTTTCAAGCTAAAATGATTTGAAAATAATCAAGGAGGCTAAACTCGAAGAAAAGATCGGCCTAAAAGCATCTGAACCAAAGAAACTGGCGCCGTCCATCGTCATTTATGACGTCGAACAGGACTGGTCGCCGGAAGAACTTGTCGAAGATTTGGTTTCCAAGAACCTGGACAAAATGTCCGAGGTGGAGGAAGCCAAACTCAAGTCCGAAATCAGTTTCAGGCATGCGTTCAAGGCTAGAAACGAGGGCAGGAAGAACTGGATTGTCCAGCTCCCTGCCTCAGTTTACAACAATTTAATAAACAAAGGCAAAGTTTATATGCTCTGGCGAGTATATAAAATCAAAGAGTACATCAACATTACCAGATGTTACAAATGCCACGCCTACGGGCATGTTTCAAAACACTGCTCGGCTACGCAGACGTGCGAATGCTGCAGCAGCCCGGACCACTTGCATGAAAAGTGTCCAACTCGAACAAAACCGAAGTGTCCGCTCTGCACTAGGTTCAAAAGAAAAGACACTAACCACAGTGTCAGGAGCAAAGAATGTCCGGAATATAAACGGCAACTCGAACTATACAAAGATAAAGTCCAATGGACTTAATCATAGCACAAGTGAACGCTCAGAGATCCATGTGCGCAGCAAATGAGCTGCGCAATGTCGTTGTGCACAATCGAATCGACGTGCTATGTATCCAGGAACCATACACCCATAAGGGTAAAGTCCTCGGATACAACACGCAAGGACTGACAGCTATATACCCTAAGGTTAACACCCCGTGGGTAGCTGCAGTCGTAAACAAAGAACTTGACATCTTTTCCATGACGCACCTGGAAAATGATCACATTATGATCTTCCAGGTGGTCTACGGAAATTGTACCTTTTACATGATAAATGTGTACTGCCAATTCTCGCAGCCAATCGAACGATACATTGAGAAGCTCGAGATCTGTATCAACAAGCTCAGAAACAGCCAATATATAATAGTGATGGATGCGAACGCCAAGTCCACGTGTTGGTTTTCCAACGAGACCGACGATAACGGAAGAAAGTTGGAGGATTTCATAGTTGCAAATGATTTAATCATTATGAACCAGAAATCCCGACTGACGACCTTTATCAACTCACGTGGGGCATCGAACATAGATGTAACGCTCAGTTCCAAGGAACTGAGCACACGCATACACGCATGGGAAGTCACGGAATTATCAACAGTCTCGGACCACAATATGATCATGTTCAGGATCCGAGACAAGAAACTAATCGAAAGTAGTTGCAAAATCGAAAGACCATTCAGCATGAAGCGTGCGAACTGGGGTAGGTTCAGCACCTTAATTGAAGCCAAGTTTACTGCAAATCTTCTGGACTCATTCAAAACGAATAGTCCGGACTTTGCAGTAAAGAAATTAAACAGAATACTGGAAGAGATATGCAAACAAGCAATACCACGCAAAAAATCGGTGGGGAGGCCCGTTCCCTGGTGGACGGGTACTCTAACAAAATTACGACATGAGGTAATTAAAAGTAAAAGAGCGATGGCGAGAGCGCGCAAACTGCAGCTACAGGAAGCGATTCCAAATTGCTGCAAGAAATATAAGCATGCCAGAAATCGGTACGTAAATGAGATCCGAAAAGAGAAGACCAACTCTTGGAAGACATTTGTGAAAGAGGAGGGAAACCGCGAACCATGAAGCCTTATACACAAAATGCTGAGAAACAAAATCCAAACACAGAGTAGCGTGGGTACTCTGCAAAAGCAAGACGGCAGCATGACGAGCTCCTGGCGAGAGTCGATCAAGCTGCTGTGCGACAAATTTGCACCAATGGACATTAGAGAGTCGGAAACCGACTCTCACAAAGAAACAAGGAAAGCAAATAGCATTTACAAAAATTCAAACTTGGAAACAGACATAACCCACGACGAAATAGAAAAGGCAATAAAGAAAATGAAAAACAGAAAGGCTCCTGGGGTAGATGGTTTCCCCCCAGAAATAATAAAGCATTTATGGGCGAAAAAGCCGGAGATGCTCCTCAGGTAGATGGTTTCCCCCCAGAAATTATTAAGCATTTATGGGCGCAAAAGCCGGAAATGCTCCTCACGCTCTTCAATATCTGCATGAGAGAGAGAAAAGTACCGAAATTATGGAAGATTGCGAATCTAATTCTACTGCCAAAAGCAATTGATGGAGACCTGCTGCAGCTAAACGCGTACAGACCCATTGCTCTCCTTCCAGTATTGAGCAAAATATTCGAACGAATAATAGTTGGAAGAATCCAACTCCAATATAACGAAAGTCACCTGGCAAGTGACAGACAATATGGCTTCAAGAAAGGCTGTGGAACCGAAGACGCTCTACTGAAGTTCAAAGAAGAAGTCAGAAACACTTCAAAGAAGTACGCTCTGGCATTATTCGTGGACATCGTTGGGGCTTTCGATAACATATGGTGGCCTGCTATAAGAGCCCGACTGGTCCGGTGCAATTGTAGCTCGACACTAATCGAACTAGTAAGCAACTACTTCAAACACAGAAAGATACAGGTCAAAAGCAAACATCAAATAATAACCCACGAGGTCCAAAGGGGCTGCCCCCAAGGATCCATATTGGGACCGGCTGCGTGGAATTGGTGTCTAGACCAATTCCTCCAACAATTCAAGGAGAACATCCGCGAGGAAAATGGCCAGGTCATTGCCTACGCGGATGACATACTATTTATCATAAAGGGAAACTCAAGGGCAGAACTCGAACAAAACGGAAATACAATTACTCAGATGCTAGAAGAATGGTGTCTTGGCAACAAGCTCACCATATCGGACAAGAAAACGGTAGCACTTTTAGTCAAGGGAAAGCTGGACATCAGAAGGCCGCCCCAGATTAAAATAAATCAGCAAACCGTAAAATGTGCGCAAGAGTATAAGTACTTAGGAGTAACCATAGACTCCAAGTTAAACTTTCTTACGCACATGAAAAGGCTCAGAGAAAAATTGATAAAATACGTAATGTCCCTGAGAAGATGCGCAAGCGAAACTTGGGGAATAAAACGACCCATTTTGAACATTTTTTACAAGGCCGTGTGCCTGCCCATAGTCACCTATGGGGCACTACTATGGTACGACAAAACCTCGAACGCAATGGCTCTGAGGCACTTGAATGCTATGCAGCGAACCATCCTAATGGTGCTGACAAAAGCCTGCAGAACAACATCGACGGATGCACTGCAGGCAATATCCGGATGTATGCCAGTTGATCTGGCAATCACACAAGTGGCGTTATTACGAAAGGTGAAAAGGAACATGCCGATAAACTGGAAAGGACTAAGTCTAAATTCGACCGTGGAGGACGACGATGTCGCCTATGAGACAAAGAAAGAACTTGTCGAAAGAAGCATAGAGGAAGAATGGCAACAAAGATGGAGCAAAAGCCAGCACGGAAGGGATACCTTTAGGTTCATCCACAACGTGAATTTCCACAAGGGCAAGAACTGGTTCAATCCACCGCGACAAAGCGTTTACATTCTTTCCGCCTATGGCTTCATGAATGACTCGTTACATAAACGGGGACTGAGCGACACGGCCGAATGCCCGGCGTGCAAAGGAACAACGAGACAGTGGAGCACATTATGTTCCATTGGTCAAAATACGAGCACTTAAGATATGAGCTCCTGAGGGATTCCAGTGCAAACTGGCAAAACCTCATTAGAACGAAGTCAAATTTCCACCTCTTCGTAGATTTCGTAAAACAAGTCTGCGAAGAGAGAAACGTGTACCTGCTGGACGGGAACGAAACAAATTCATAAATCGCAATATCCTTACAACAAAGTTGTGACCTGGAGATATAACAAAACAAATGAAACATCCACAAATCAAACAAAACAAAAATCCGTAAACAATATGATATAATTATAAATTAACATAAGAGAAATATATTACCAAGTAATATACACACAGATTGTGCTGTGCACGATCCAAAACAAATGAACAAAAATGTCTGCAAATAAAGAAACAAAATGTCTAAAAAGAAGTAGAAATGGGTTCGCCTCCACGTAGCGGGGACGGAAACGAGGGCAAAAAACCCTACGGATAAGTAACCCACAAAAAAACGAACGACACAAAATTCGTAAAAACACCTATTGGGAAACGGATAGGCAAAAGATTATGATCGAAGCAGTAATGAGCTCAAAGCTCGTAAACTGCAACATCATTGGGAACACATAGACATAGATGTCCTAACAACAGTAATACACATTTCACATGAGTCGAAATCAGCACAACAACAGACTCTTTCAACATTATCAGTGCTTCCTTCCCGTATTGTGATAAAATAGAACCATACATAGATCATTTAGATAAAATACTCCACGCACTCAGAGGAAAGAACATGATAATCGGTATAGACGCGAAAGCAAAATCCAACCTGTGGAATTCCGAAACCACCGACAATAGAGGGGAAGCATTGGAAGAACTAATCTACCAGCATCAACTCCATATAATGAATAGACCCTCAACAGTACACACCTTTGATAGCATTCATGGACAATCCAACATTGATATAACATTAGCCAGCAACTCTTGCGTAAATAAAATAATAAACTGGAAAACTTTACCATACACAACGACCAGCGACCACAACCTAATCAAATTCGAAATAGAAATAACAAAACTCGATATACAACACCAAAAGACAAACAGATATAACCTCAAAAGGGTATGTTAACACAGCTTCCCGCGTTTCGTGGTGTTGGAAGGTCGGGTTGGCGTTGGTGATTATTGCACGTATGTGCCAACTGATTGATGTCGCGAGGTGATCGCAGTTTATTTTTAATATCGAATATCGCGGACTGGACCGCACTTGGTATTTAACAGTGTCGAATATCGCGAACGAAGCCGTGCTCAAGATAGTGTCGAATGCTTACTTAGAATAGAAGTTCTCTTTTTTTGTGGGCGATTTTGCTTACTGTTTAGGATCGGCTGAACGCGTCGGCAGCGAATGCGCGCCGTTCAAATGCGCAAACACGCGATCGGCTACTTCCCGCGTAACAGTGCGCTCAGGGGTCGGTTCGCAGCTTCCTCATCAGAGGCCAGCACCGTCCGGCGTAGATTGGGTATCGATTATCGATCCGATCGTAACGAGATTACGATTGGCTAATAGCTCGTTCGACGGTAACGGGCAACTGCCCGAGACTCGACCTTTGTGCTTACTCTCTCTCTCTTTCTCTCGCTCACGAGAACGTCGCGCGTCGTTTTGATCGATTTCGCGAGTAAAGGATAGAAGTCGATCGCCTATCGTGGAAATCTGCAAGATTCTATCAAAGTTTAAATCGAGCGTGCTCACGCGAAAATTAAAGTATCTGCGGTTCTCTGTTCTTTATTGTGAAAACTCCAACAAACAGACTTGCGTTTTGGTGTGACACTTTAAGTTTTTTGTACAAGTTCGTTAAGTGAACGAACCCAGTCGGCGAAATAAATTTAGTTTAAGTTAAGTGGACTAGCTCGTCTTCTTTGTACGAAACAGCGAGAACTGAGAATAAGTTGAATGAATGTTTGAGTGAATGTCAGTTTGGCTCCCGTAAGGGCAAGTCAAC
>NW_017100453.1:132627-145316 GCF_001263275.1 Habropoda laboriosa | reverse complement strand
GATTCAGGAATGAAGTATGTGTTAAGTATGTTTGTGGATTTTCGTGGGGCGTTTGATTGTATTTTATGGGAGAAGATAGCGGCACGGCTGCGTTGGCTGGAATGTGAGGAGATTGGGTTATGGATGAATTATTTTAAAGAAAGAAAGGCATGCATGATTGGGAAGAATGAACGTGTATGGAGAATGGTTGAGAAGGGATGCCCACAGGGATCCGTTTGTGGCCCTGTGGTGTGGAACCTGATGATGGACGAATTGTTGAAAGAGTTGATTGAAAGTGGGTACAAGATAGTAGCGTATGCGGATGATTTGATGATTGCGATTGAGGGCCAGAATAGAATGTCTGTAGAAATGAAGAGTGAAACGTGTATGCGAAAGGTGATTGAATGGGGTGTCAGTGTGGGATTGAAAGTGAACGAAAGAAAGACGGTATGTATGTTACTGAAGGGTGCTTTGTCCGACCGAAGAGAGCCGTGTGTGAATATTAATGGTATGCGTGTGAGATATGTGTATGAGGCGAAGTACTTGGGAGTGAGTATGAATGAGAGAATGAGATATAAGCCACACCTGGTGGCGACTAAAAGGAAGTTGGTTGCGACTGTGGGATGCTTGAGACGTGTGCTTCGGTGTGAATGGGGATTAAGAAAGAAAGCGGTACGAATGATTTACAAAGGGTTATGGATGGCGTGTGCAATGTATGGATTGAGTGCATGGGGAAGTGTGTTAAAGTATGATTATGGCAGAAGGTGGATGAATGCTTGTCAAAGAGTGGTGATGAGTGCATGCGCGAATGTGTGTCGAACGGTGTCCACGGAGGCCATGCAGGTCATCCTGGGTGAGCCTCCGTGGGACCTTGAGTGTGAACGGAGATGTGTGGTGTATGAATCGAAGAAAGGAGTGCATGTATTGAAGAGTGACTTGGTAAGTGAGAACGAGATGCGAGAATGGAGTGTGGATGAATGTGTGGAGATGACTGAACGACGAATGTATGAGAAATGGCAAGTGAGATGGAATGCAAGCATGAAAGGAAGAGTAAATGTAAGATTTGCGCGTGAGAATGTAAGGTTTGAACCGAGTGTGTATGCGTGTTTCCTTTTGACGGGGCACAGAAGTATGAATGGATTTTTGCATGAGCGTGGGTTGGCGGAAAGCCCGAAGCGTGCGTGTGGGTATGAAAGTGAGACGTGGAAGCATGTGTTGTGCGACTGTGTGTTGTATGCTGAGTATCGGGATTTGAATGCTATGGGTATGAATGTAAGTACGAATGGATCTGTGGATGTGAGTGGTGTGCTTGAGACGTATGAAAGGTATAGATGTTTGTGTGAGTATTCTAAATGTGTGTTTGAGAAAAGACGACGTGTGTGAATGTGGGGCGGTGGGTCCCCCACAGACAAGCGCAGGAGGGAAGCCGGGTCCTTGGACCCGGGGACCTTGGGGAGTGACGACCCCACGTTTCTGAGTTGGCCGGTCCATGCCGAGGTGTGCAAGCACCTCATGGGTAGTAGGAAAAATCCTGCGAACAGTATGACCAGTATGGTTGGGGCACGGTACCGCGGGGTCGACGTTGAAAGCCCACGGGAGGGCCCTTTCCCCTCCTGTTGTCGAACAAGGGTTGGACTCGCGGGGGCCGTGGTTAAGCCTATATGCAGACTAGAGGCGCTGGCGTCTCGGCGGGTGAGCTGCGTCTTTTCAGCTCGGGCACCGACCTGCAGAGCCGGTAGAGATTTAAAAAGGTCTCGCTTGTACCAAGAGTGGTGGCCAGAGCTTGCATTCTGGTACCGACTTGGTAGTACTCGCGGAATTTATTCCGGGGCTACGCACTGATTGAGCGTATCTCAATCCCGCGCCCATGGAGGCCGTGTCTGCAAAGCCTTCGGGCAGGTGCGGACACGTAAATAAACACTCGGGCAATGTCCCTATCTACTTAGTCTCGCGCTGACCGCCGAAGGGTAAAGACGTATATCTGGACGAGTACCTGCTACGGACCGCCCCACCAAGCTGTCAACGAGGACAAAGGAGCAAGCGGCTGAGGATTATCAGTGCAAGTTTTCTGCCAAATATTCACGCTTGCGTTCAGAAAGAAGGCGAAAAGTGACTGTGAGTACAATCGGGTACTCACAGTGGTGACGGAAAATACGGGAATCAACGCGGCGCGTCCGAAATTTCCACCGCGTCGTACGAGTTCTCGACGAACAAGTTCACGGAAAGGATATTTTCCTCTTCAAGGAAGATATTACAGTCTTGCCTGCGTGTGTTCCCGCGGAGTTTGGTGCTAACGTAATAAAAATTCCGCATCTATCGCTCGCCTAATCCAGTGGAACAGAGAGTGAACCGCGTAAAAGCTATCTCCGGACTCGCCGGGAATAGCGAAATTTCAAAGGTAGCATCGAGTGCGCGCTGTAATACCGCGCAAAACGATATAACTAACGCCGAAATCGGTCTAAGAATCGATTTTTGGCGTCATTATATAGTTCCGCGTGTAAATCGGCGTAGCGTACGAGTGCGGTGAACATTAATGGCCGCCGAAGCGACGCCAAGTTAGTTCGCGAAAGTGAACGTGTGGCGACGCAGCGGTAGCCCCTTGCCGATGACTGCTCGGGAGCAACTGGACAAGCAGCGTCTTGATTGGCCGAAGCCCCACCGCTGTGATTGGCCGCACCAAGGACTGTTCCCTGGAGCAGATTGGTCGACGTCCCGGTGCTACCATTGGCACGCTGGACACCTGGTAAACGCGGCTATTGGCGGATCCTGTGCCTCTGGAAACAGCGGGGAGCAGACGGTGAATAAAAGCCATAAGTCCTGCGAAATTTAGAATTGCATGAAAACGAGCCGTAGAATAGAGTAGCTTCAAATAATAGCCGCCCGCCGACGCTGCATCCGTCGCCGATCGGACGGAAGAGTACCACACCGGATTTAATAACTCCGCCCGCGTGCGAAGTAGGAGCTCAAAAGATAGTGCAAATTGTGCGCGCTATAACGGAATATTCGGTTAAAATCACGAGGAAAAATCTTAAAAATTCGAATTTTGCCGAACGATTAAAATCCAAAGGCCGCCGCCGGCCGAGTGAAAGCCGCCCGAAGCATCCCACACGAATTCTAACGGGAAAAGAAACGAACACGCGCGGAAACTCGGGGTGTCGGGAAAATCGTCCGTCTCCCCGAGGTCGTCCACGACAGCAGCAACCCACGGCAACAAGAAAGAAGACAGTGCCAACGCGAATGGCGCCAACAAAGCTGGCGCAGACGAAAGCAGCTGCAACTGTGGCAGCCGCCCAGACCACCCCAGCAACATGGAGACCGAGACGGCAAGCACCAAGAGAAGGGCGAGTGCCACTCCAGAGAAACTGAAGCAAGCAGAGATGAAGAAAATAAGGACCACAGACGAAGAGGGGACAAGGGAACCACGGAAGGTTCCCGACTTAAGAGGAGCGGCGGTAGAGGGCAGAGGCACCAATGCTCCAATTCTGCCTGGATCCTCTCAAGAAAATAAACAAGGACCAAACAGCGACGATTATGAAAAACTTCCGCGAAATGCGCGGGATAATGGAGGAACTGCTGCTTCGGAACAGCTACCTCGCCGGAAGGCTGGAACAAGCCACCGGAGGAGCCAAAAAAACAGAAGCCGCCTTCGCAGGAGCGATCAAGACGCTCCAGGCGACGAAGAAGCTAGAGACAGTGGCCAAGAAGACCACCCCGCTGACTACACCGCTCACATACGCAGACAGAGTCCGCATGAGCTGCCCGACGGTAGCCCACTCAGCGGTGCAGCCACCGAGGAATGTGGTAATAATCTACCCCTCCAAGGAGGAGGGGGAGATTAGAACAAGTGAGGAAGCCAAAGAGGCTGTTTTCACGTTAGTAAACCCAAAGAAGAGAGGGATACAAATTAAAACCGTACGAAAAATCCACGGCAACGCCATCGTCGTCAAGACGAGCACGCCGGAAGGAGTGAATGCGTTCACGAAGAACGCCAAACTCAAGGAGGCCGGGCTAACAGCAAAGGAGAGAGAGCAACGTCTTCCCAGGATGATCATCTACGACATCCCAAGGGAAATGACAGAGAAGGATATAAAATCATGTCTGAAGAAGCAAAGCAGGTAAAGGATTTCTAAAGAGAAAGTCGACACAATAAAATTCTGCCACAGAACAGGCAGAAAGGACAGCGAGGAGACACACTGGGTAATCGAGGTCCAGCCACAAATACGAGCGAAATTGCTCGCGGCCAGGAAGATGTACATTTCCTGGAACGCGTGCAACGTTAAAGACTACGTGGCCGTAAGCAGGTGCTTTAAGTGCCAAGGATTCGGCCACGTAGTGAAGCACTGCAGGCAGGAAGGAGAGACCTGCAGCGACTGCGCAGAAAGAGGGCGCGACATTAAGAAGTGCCCGAACCAGAAGAAACCGGCGCGCAGCGTTAATTGCATGAATTGCCCAGCGCAGAAATTCGCTCTGGAAAAATTTGTATCAAGAACGCGTTATGAATAAACGCAACCAAGGCAAAAGAAGATCCTGCAGCTCAACATGCAGCGACCTAAGATAGTGCCACACGAGGTCCGGTCCCAGATGGAGGAACTCGACGCTGACACACTGCTCATGCAAGAACCGTACAGCGTCGGGGGAAAAATCCCCGGGTTCGGGCAAGGCATGGCGGTGATCTCCCGAGGAAGAAAGGACCCTCTCCTCACGGTATTGGAAGTTGGCAGCCTGTGCACGCCGACATGCGTGTGTGTGCAGATAGCCATCGGACAATCGGTTGTCAACGCCATCGGAAAATATGGGGCTCGGGCTGGCCCAGCTGTACAAAGTAACATCGTACTGCAGAGGGAAAAATCTAATTATCGGCGCGGACGCGAACGCGAAGTCGTCGTTATGGCACAGCAAGTGCACAGATAATCAAGTATATATTATTATAGAGGAATTTCAAGACAGATTCTACCTATCTGGCGACAAACTGGACAAGCTACCAAATTTCCACCACTCCATACACACCACCGACGAAATTCCCATTAACATGAGACAATACCGCTACCCGCTGGTACACCAGGAAGAAATCCAGGGATAAGTCGGAAACCTGCGATCACAGGAAATTATTAAACCCTCCACCTCACCATACAATTCACCGTTATGGATCGTACCCAAGAAAGCTGACAGTACAGGAAATAAACGATGGAGGACGGTGATAGATTTTCGAGCCTTGAACGAAAAGACGGTTAGCGACAAATACCCCCTCCCACAAATTACGGAAATCCTCGACAAATTAGGAGGAGCAAATTATTTTTCAATTTTCGATCTGGCTAATGGTTTCCATCAAATAGAAATGAACGCAAGAGATCGTCAGAAAACAGCATTTACTACACCACACGGACACTACGAATTTGCAAGAATGCCGTTCGATTTAAAAAATGCGCCCCCGACTTTTCAACGCCTGATGGACAAGGTCTTAACTGAACTTCAAGGAACAGAGCCCTTCGTCTACCTGGACGACATAGTAGTTTACTCATCCTCACTTCGGGAACACAAAATAAAAATCAAAAAGTTATTCAACCGACTCAGAAAACACGGACTCACTCTACGAACAGATAAATACCAATTTCTACGGAAGGAAGTAACATATTTAGGACACATAGTCTCAGCCGATGGAGTAAAACCCGATCCCAGAAACCTACAAGCAGTGAAAGAATTCCCCACACCAAAAACACAGAAAAATATCCAACAATTCATAGGTTTAACAGGATATTACCGACGATTCATTCAGGATTATTCAGCTAAAGCCAGACCACTAATTAAACTACTAGGAAAAGGAGTGCGATTCAATTGGACTCCGGAGCAACAAACTAGTTCGAAGTAATCCTACACCCTGGAGCGAAGATGCTATGACCGAAGCTCTCAAAGCAATCCTCCACTCTGGAGCGAAGACGCTATGACCGAAGCTCTCGAAGCAATCCTACACCCTGGAGCGAAGACACTATGACCGAAGCTCTCGAAGCTGTCAGATTAGGCCATATGAGCATCAATCAATCGGCCATCCACTATAATTTACCGTACTCCTCCTTGTACAGTCGTTTCAAGAGGGGAAAATACGAGGAACCGGCGGTCGGCGATATATCACAAGACGGTAGGTCAATAGGCGTCATATATCGCAAACGCCTTTGCAAGACACTTTATCGCAGTCTTTGGAACACCACGTGCAATCCTAACAGACGAAGGAACAAGTTTCCTGGGAAAAATTATGACGCATCTGGCAGAAATCTTCAAGATCAAACAATTGACTGAATCCGGCTATCGACCACAAACAAACGGATCACTGGAGAGAAGCCATATCGTCCTCACAGAATATTTAAAGCATTATATAGACACATACGAGGATTGTGACCTGTTAATCCCATTTGCAATGTTTTCATACAACACAGCAGTACACGAAGCCACCGATTTCACACCACATGAACTTGTGTTCGGAAAGATAGCACGCGAACCGACAGCATTCCCATACGGAGAAAAACTGGAGACATACGGATCATATATAACGGAATTAATTTAAAAAATGACCGAAATCCGCAACATTGCGGCCAACAATGTAATAAAAAATAAAACACGCTCCAAGCGTTACTACGACCAACATGCACGTCCCAAGGAGTTCAATATAGGACAGTACGTCTAT
Source organism: Habropoda laboriosa (assembly GCF_001263275.1). Classification (NCBI taxonomy): domain Eukaryota; kingdom Metazoa; phylum Arthropoda; class Insecta; order Hymenoptera; family Apidae; genus Habropoda; species Habropoda laboriosa. Next base: position 138,661 of record NW_017100453.1, on the reverse strand, counting down.
GTGCTAAAGGAACCACGGACTAATAAATTCGATCCGCAATCCATAGGACCATTCCGCATTGAAGATAAAACTGAACAAAACTACGTGATCCTAAAAGTCAAGGAGTTCAATATAGGACAGTACGTCTATGTGCTAAAGGAACCACGGACTAATAAATTCGATCTGCAACCCATAGGACCATTCCGCATTGAAGATAAAACTGAACAAAACTACGTGATCCTAAAAGTTGATGATCGGCACACCATAATAAAACACTAAGATAAAATAAAACCAGCATATGTATCAGAAGATTCATCCGGCTAAATTTTTGTCATTACAGATTATGCTGTTGTAGCGGCACGCTACATACCTGAGTAATAAACATTCGGCGGGCAGACGGCTAGCAGGAAAAACACTTGAAAATATCAAGAACAAGCTAGCACTGTTTAGGATTCTCACGCCAGCGAAGCTATTTTTGAGAAGTCGTTTGTCAATCAATAATAAGGACGTTGGAAATTTACTCGTCCCTTACGTGAACTCTCTCGACAATCTCAATAGCGTTCGTAGGAATCCTAAACCGAGGGTCCCTCAAGGGCCTGCCGATTGAGGTTCGTAAACCTACATGTCGCACGTAGCGGCTGGGCCCGCGGGGCACCCCGCTGCTTTGCCGAATCTACGCAGGAAACATCACTCCCACCAAGTTGCTTCCCCACTCTCGGAAAATCACGCTAAGGGCGTAAAAGAGTGGGCGGTGGAATTTCCACAAAAAAGTCTAATTGGCTTAAACGGATTTCCCGTTTAGCCAATTAGAAAAAAGTAATTCCATCGAACGGGCCTAGAGAAACTAGCTGGTGGCCCGGCGAAGCAACGAAGGGCAGTCTGCTGTGGGAGGCTAATAAGTATAGTTAGCTACGGTATCATTAAGTCACGCGCATATAACAGTAATAAAATACCTTTTAAAGTACATTCGTGTCTTTATTGAACTCGCATATAATCACATCCTTCACTGTACATCACAATTTTCATCGGACTCGCGTGTGCCACAGAGGATTTCTACATTAAATCCCTGAAAGAAAACACGGGACTCTTTTACGAGGGTAACCCTTGCGGACTTACCACCTGCAGTGGCGCCTAGTAACCGCGCTAGAGGTACAGAGCTACCTATCTTCGCATATGCGAAGAACACAATATCACTCGCTGCGCTTCCAAGGAATACGGGCCACAATTACTAAGACGGTTGCAAGACACCAAAAGGTACGGCGAAATGTTCACGGCAACAATAGAAGATATACCGCGCAATAAACGGAGTGCACCTCTCGCATTCGTCGAATAAATAAGCGAAATCATATTCGGCACGCTCTCGGAAGAGGACACCCGAATTTATAATGAGCAATTGGACAACCTCCGCGACCAACAAAAGGACATGATGGAAATTGTGGGCAATCAAACCCACATAATAAGCGCCGAATTTAACAACACACACGCTCAATTCGTCAACATATCCATTGAAACATACACCTCCGCGACCAACAAAAGGACATGATGGAAATTGTGGGCAATCAAACCCACATAATAAGCGTCGAATTTAACAACATACACGCTCAATTCGTCAACATATCCATCGAAACATACGGGATGCTGAATCAAGCCACAAATCTGGCAAAATCCATGCAACAGGAAGAGGACCGCAAGGAACTAAAGGACACAATTCGAGACTGGATGAGAGGTTTGCAGGCAGCAGTCGAAGAATACCGATCGCATCTATTAACAATGATCGATGCCATCCTCTTCGCAAAACAAGGACTCCTGCACCCCGCCATCCTATCTCCACAGCACATACTGACATCTGCCACCAAAATAAAATCAGCCACATAATACACATTCCCACTGAGTACAACCGAGCTACTCTTAGAACAAATAAGCGGAATAACGCATCTAAAATTATCTTACTTCAAAGGAAGGGCCGATCCTAGAAATAACCGTGCCGCTATTGAGCGAAAAACCCTTCACGCTCCTCAAAATATACCCAAGCCCTATTACGCAAACCTTTCAAGGAAAAGAATTCACAGCATACATAAAACCAACAACCCAGTACATAGCCATATCAGCAGATAACCAGACCTACCTAAACGTTCCAGAAGAATATAAACATCAATGCTAAACACACCGAAGACTCTGAATAGGACCTGCTACCCTTCCGGCCTACAGCGTGTCCCAGAACCCCTCCTGTGAGGTAGGACTGTTAACGCAGCCAAAGACCCAAAACTGGAAGATATGCAACATATAGCTGTTGAAGGTTACCACGGACTGGTGGCAACCACTACAAAACAAACAAAAATGGTTATACTACGCAACGGAAAAGAAAGCAATCAGATTCTTCTGTAAAAACCAACCACCAGCCCTCAAATACATACATGTAACGGGAATAATGAAAATGAAACCGAGATGCCTAGCCGTTACAGATACCACACAATTGCACGCCATAGAAACCATCTCTTCCAAACTAAACCAACTAAAATATCGTCCAGAGACTCCCATAAATATATCAACTATAATACCAAACTTCGACCAACATCATATCAAGATAATAGAAGCAGCACCTCTCACGACCAACAACGATTGACAACACAGTCGTGCTGCACTCTCCCTATCACAGATTGAACAGCAGGTGAAGAATTTACGAAACGAGAAAACACACGCCCACTCTCACATCATGTGAAGCTAAGGAAAAATCGACCACCGATAATAGAAATCCAAGCCCAGCAAGAGCCAGGAACAAGCGAGTCGCCAAACATCCCCCCACTCGTATACCTTCCACCTCAAAGAATATAAGAACCCAGAATACAAAAATTTCTCACAGTTTTCGCAATGCCTTCCGAAAGTACGCAGACGGAATGCAACGAGGGACACCGAACCATCGCAGTCCAAACAGGCCACCAGGGTCATTGGATCCAAGAAATAAGACGGGGAACCTTGGTACGCCCCAAGGAAAATTTCACCCCTTTCCAAGGGACCTACGTACCGGGGAAATGGACTCAGACACCGCGACCTCGCAAGTCCAATGCAGCAACATCCACCAGGGATCAGGGAGAAGGAGCCCCAGAGTACATCTGGGAGAATGGCCTCCTCCTGGCGTTCATCACTGACGATAACATACGGGGGTGGATGCCCGGCGAATCCCACAAACGCCAGAGGACTGGAGGGGATGCGGGATAGATTTTTGAGTATATAAGGCCCAAGCGAGGACCACCGAGACATCAATCGTCAAGATGTGCCTCCTAAGAAAGCAAGCCTCGACAAGAACAGCGCGCCTCCAGCATTTCCTTACAATGCTGGCAACGACGTTTTGTACAACGAGAACGTTTTACACCAGCATGACTGACGATGTCATTTGCGCAAAATGCGCAAAAAATACTCTGACGACAGGCGAGGAGTTCAACGAGCACCACCCGGCCCGTTGGGAATCAACTCTTAAATGCAGCCAATGCAGAGAAACAGTGGTAGTGAACCGCAGGGCTACGGACTGCGAGGACTGCAGGGAGACGCTACTACAGAAGCTACCGAAACCAGAGCAGCCCCCCAAACGGCCAACACTACGTCAGTCCGCGATGCAAGACCGGGAATTCCAGGAGATGCTGGACGCAAACTGGTGTTCAAAATTCACGATCTTCGGCACGGACGAGCACACCCTGATCCACCAGGGATCAGGGAGAAGGAGCCCCAGAGTACATCTGGGAGAATGGCCTCCTCCTGGCGTTCATCACTGACGATAACATACGGGGGTGGATGCCCGGCGAATCCCACAAACGCCAGAGGACTGGAGGGGATGCGGGATAGATTTTTGAGTATATAAGGCCCAAGCGAGGACCACCGAAACATCAATTGTCAAGATGTGCCTCCTAAGAAACCAAGCCTCGACAAGAACAGCGCGCCTCCAGCATTTCCTTACAATGCTGGCAACGACGTTTTGTACAACGAGAACGTTTTACACCAGCATGACTGACGATGTCATTTGCGCAAAATGCGCAAAAAATACTCTGACGACAGGCGAGGAGTTCAACGAGCACCACCCGGCCCGTTGGGAATCAACTCTTAAATGCAGCCAATGCAGAGAAACAGTGGTAGTGAACCGCAGGGCTACGGACTGCGAGGACTGCAGGGAGACGCTACTACAGAAGCTACCGAAACCAGAGCAGCCCCCCAAACGGCCAACACTACGTCAGTCCGCGATGCAAGACCGGGAATTCCAGGAGATGCTGGACGCAAACTGATGCTCCAAATTCACGATCTTCGGCACGGACGAGCACACCCTGTGCCTGACCTGCGCCAAGGACCTGAAGCACCCGGACAGGCATGACGGACACGAGCCAACCCGGACCCCGGCGACCGGCCCTTGCGATAATTGCGGAGCGACAATTAACATCATCCGGAGCGCACGCGAGTGCGAGGAATGCACCCTGCGCCTTGCCAGAAGGCTAACGCATTATAGACGCCATCAGGTACGGCGCTAATCCGGGGACGACCTTCCACCGGCCAACCATTGGGGATGTCTGAGCGGAGCAACGACCACATGGACCGACCAGACGTACACCCCTTGTAAATCTAAGCACTTTCCTTTTGTTATATACTTATATATATTAATTTTTTTTACACATTTTTTTTTTACATTACATTTATACTCCACATCATACTCTTATACATATGTAGCGTGTAACTAGTGCGCGCCAATAGAGAGTAAGTCACACCTAGGCCCGCGCCAATAGCAAATAATATTAACACGCACCAATAGGGTGCGAGCGTAATTAGTAAATTAGGTACCTGAAGCGTGTACCGATAGGGCACTCTCCACGGTCCGCGCACAGGAAAAGGGCGTATATAAGGACGCCCGAAAAATGGCAAAACAGGTAGTCCGGGACAGCGAACTGAGGAAACCCTGTACTCGATTTAACTAAACATTTAAACCAGCGAACTCTGTAACGACGAATAAATCTTGTTCAACACAAACTGTAATTGTAAACTCGACGTAGTTGTGGCCCCCTGTGTAAATTAAGCCCCCTGTGGCGGCTTAAATTGCAGAGGCATCGTAAGAAACGATGTTCCCTCTAAGGGGGGAGATGTTACGTACGCAGATTAGCCGACACAGCAGCGCCGAGACATCCGCCTAGGGCTCACCCCCTTGAGATAAAATAAACGAACGCGTTTCGTTCTCGTGGGAAAATTAGGGCCCCCACCACCCAAAAAAGACAGATTTTTGGGTATATAAGGGCATGATTTTCGATGAACTTTAAAGTAGAGCCGTATTCCCTTTCAATTCCCTTTCAAGCAACCAAGTATAATACTAAACTCGTAAGTGTCGATAAGAAGTTGCATATCTGAAAGACCATTCAGCATGAAGCGTGCTGAACCTTTGGGAAAGGTTCAACTCTCTGATTGAAGCCAAATTTACCACAGACCTGATGGCATCCTTCAGGAAAAATAGCCTTGACTATGCAGTCAAAAAACTAAATAAAATACTGGAAAAGATTTGCAAACAAGCAATTCCCCGAAAGAAATCTATGGGGAGGCCCGTTCCCTGGTGGACGGGCACTCTTACAAATTTATGTAAGGACGTAATGAAATGTAAAAAAGCAATGACGAGAGCGCGCAAGCTGCAGCTACAGAATGCGATTCCTAGCTGTTGCACTAAATACAAGCAAGCCAGAAATCGGTACGTTAATGAAATCAGGAAGCAAAAGACCGAATCCTGGAAAAATTTCGTAAAGGAGGAGGGAAACCGGGAGCCATGGAGCCTTATCCATAAAATGCTGAGAAACAAAATACAATCACAGAGTAATGTGGGTACTCTAAAAATGCAAAACGGCAGCATGACGAACTCCTGGCAAGAGTCAGTCACGCTGCTGTGTGAAAAGTTTGCACCAAGGGACAATAGAGAGTCAGAGAACGACGCTCACAAAGAGATAAGAAATAAAAACAGCAAATACAAAAACCAAAATCTGAAAACAAATATTACCCATATTGAAATTAACAATGCCATTTTAAATACCAAAAATGAAAA
>NW_017100453.1:132322-132591 GCF_001263275.1 Habropoda laboriosa | reverse complement strand
TAAAGTATCTATGGGCCACAAAGCCGTAGATGCTCCTCTTGCTTTTCAATTTATGCTTGAGAGAACGAAAAATACCGAAATTATGGAAAACAGCGAACATTATAGTCTTGCCAAATCGCTTGACGGAAACCTGCTGCAACTAAGCGCGTACAGACCAATTGCTCTCCTCCCAATATTGAGTCAAATATTCGAAAGAATCGTAGTTGGAAGAATCCAATTACAATACAATGAAAATCACCTGGCGAGTGATAGACAATTTGGCTTTAAGA
>NW_017100453.1:124106-132246 GCF_001263275.1 Habropoda laboriosa | reverse complement strand
GAAGTATGTTCTGGCATTATTCGGGGTTTTCGGCAACCTGTGGCCTGCTATCAGAGCCCGGCTGGTCCGGTGTCACTGTAGCTCGACACTCATAGAGTTGGTAAACAACTACTTCAAACAGAGAAAGATACAGATCAATAGCAAACATCAGATAATAACCCATGAGGTCCAAAGGGGGTGTCCCCAAGGATCCATATTGGGACCGGCTGCGTGAAATTGGTGTCTAGATGACACAACTTGTCTTGTATAGTCGGACCTACTAACAACGCGTCGTTCTACGATATTCCGCTCGATGTTTTGGCTGAGGCGTCGAAAACCACGCGAAGTTCGGTGGTTAAATTCGATTCCTTAAAAATTGCGTGATGCGGCAAATAATAACTGCCTTCGGATGCCAGTGACTCGATCCGTGACATGTGGCCTAGTCTCTGGTATTCACTTAAGGAACTAATGTACTGGTTTTTCAACTTGGCGTTTTTCGTAAACCGTCGCTCGAGTGAATGAAATCGCCTGAGCGCGGTACCATAAAATTCTCCTAATTGTTGAACATTTTCCTCGAATGGAAGCCGAAAAATGTATCTGCCGGTGCTTGGATCACGCGTTGTGTTTGTCGAAAAGTGGGCTTCGCACGCTCGCCCTTCTGCAGAAACCGATGTCCGATCCGGGATCTCCTCGATTTCCCAGAATCGAGCGAGCTCTTCGGGCAATGGCTCGCGTGCTATCCCACAAAGACTTCTATGCCTTGTTTTGCCGGTTTTTTTACCAGCTAGAACCCAACCTAACTGTGTTTTTTGTAGTGTAATTGACCCGTTTGCAATTGTCAACTGTCCTATGCACAATAATTTAAAGAATAAATCTGCTCCCAGTAGTCCGTCGATTTGGGAGGGGGCATTGAAACCCGGATCGGCCAGAGGTAAATTGCGTGGGATTTTGAATAACCCCTTCGGAAACGGTCGCGATGACATCGTGTCGGTGATTTGTGGCAATATTAAGAACTGTATGTGCTTTTGGAAATAATTTATCCGTGATTGTATGGTCGCCTGGATGGAATATGTGATTTTGGTGGTTCCCTGATTGATCCTGACTATCGGAATTTCTATGTTCTGCCGCGGTAGCACCAAGGTTTTGCGCCACTCGTTCCGTTAGGAAGTTAGATTGTGAGCCCGAGTCCAACAACAGCCGAAGGGGGTGTTGTTGTCCGTTATTGTCGAGAACGTTCACGACTGCGATCGACAAGAAGATTTCTGAAGTTACCTGCGCGTTTAAGGCTGTAACGTTAAACTGTACTGTTGTTTGCTGTTAGTTGGTTCGATATTTATGTAATAATGTATGGTGTTTTTCCTTGCACTACTTACGTCTACCAGCGTTGCAATTTTTGGCTACGTGAGCGGGAGGTAAGCAATTGGTGCAAAGTCCGGCGCTCTTAACCATGTCGGACCGTCGCGTTACGATTGCATTTATGAGACTGCTGCAGCTTTGCGTGAAATGTCTGCCCTTACATAAATTGCAAAACGGAATGGCTGTCGGATACGCGAGATTTGCTTGCGGCTGCCTAAATGGAGCGCAGAGTTTCGCTTCGAGTCGCGTCTTTGTTTGCGCGCGATTATGATGCGACCCACCGTAGTTCGACGTTTCCATCACCTTTCGCCGATCATGCAAGAAATCTAATAACTCATCCATGGACGGTAAAATCCTGCCATAGATTCTCTTTCCACAATAGTCGCGTACGGTCGTCGAGTTTCGTGGTGATCGCATGTATCGGAAAAGCTTTCACAAAGGGTCAGCGCTTGTAATGCCCGATAATGTTTCGTGGCTTGATCCAGCAGTTCTCCTAAGGAATTCACGTTTGTTCGCGAGCACACCGGTAATTCGAAAAACACGTGTACCCTATTCGATATTACGATGCTCGGATCGTCGTAGTATTTCTCGAGGATACTCCACGTGACAAAATAATTCGCCGCGGTAGTCTCCAAGGACTTGATTTTTTCTGCGGCCTTCCCTACCAGGCATGATCGCAAAGATACTAATTTCTGCGCGTCTCGGAAATTCGGATTGTCGTGCACCATGGCCTTGAAGGCGTCGCAAAAGCCTGGCCAGTTCTCGTACGTTTCGCAGAATTTCGGCAAATGCATGGTCGGTAATTTTATTTGCATCTCCGAATTAATCGTTAATGGCGATTGCGTGTACGCGATTGTATCGCCGAATCTCGTCGGTTGTTCTACCGCAACGTCTCGCGATTCGATTACAGGAGGAGTATTAGCAGCTATTTGCTGAGTATCCGTAATCGCCTGTTTCTGTTCTTCGGAAATTGCTATTAATCGTTCAGCTTGCGCTATACTATTATAAAACGTTTCTTCGATGTTCGACCGTTCCGCGAGTCGCGTTTCGTATTCGTCATCTGATGCGGCTAGCTCTAATGCCTCCTGGATCGATTCGAAGAGTTCGAATTCCTTTTCGATTCGCACGATTCTGAGATGTAGTTGATGCATATTCGCGGTTTCTGACTCGTCGCATGAGTTTAAAAATTTGACGAACATCGACAATTTAGATTTCACGGTACCGCGTTTTCGAATGAGCTCGCGTTCGTTACTCGTGTTGTTCGACGTAGACATATTTAATTTTTTCGTGTTGAGGCGAAAGTGAGAGGAATGTAAGGATAGTGATAGACCAGTATTTGACTTACGATTTGTGAGGTTCACCGGCGACGTGGTTGTCCTGCAATGACTCCTTGAAGGTGAGGAGGCGTGAATGGCTAACCTCTACCGCTGTCCTTGTCGTGCGCCTGTGCCGTCTTTGATGCGGTCGGCCGTTGAAGCTGCGATGATCCGATGATCTGCGTTCGACTGAGGGCTGCTACCCCTGGTACGCAGCGTCTTCCTTCAGCGATGCGTGCGTGGATCACTGATCCAGTGATCGAAGGCCGTCAGTACCCCTGTGGTGGTGTGTCCTCTTTGTCGTCGTTGGTAAGATCAAGGCTCCAGTAGCGCTTGATCTTCGTGGTTGGTTGTGAACCGAGCTGTTTTTTGCTCTTGATTCGGCTCGAAGGACCAAATGTTGCATCCCGCACACCGTGTATTCTCCTATGGAACACGACGGGGTTGTAAGACCCGTCTCAAAGTGCTTCTGCCGTTGCTGTAGGGACGTTAACTGTTGTGAACTTAATCACTTCAGCCTGGTTGTAGGTGGACTGAGTTACACTTAGCAACCGTTTTTGAACTCTTTATTTTTGTAGTGTATGAGTGCGAATGATTGATGTGCGAGAAGGTTGACTTGTGGCTGGTGAAGGATGAATTGTAACTGTCGAGGGATGAAATGTAACTCTCTCTGAACGAGGATGGCTATGAGACGCGGGTGACATGGAAATGCATATGATTGAGCAAGAAAAATGAGGTGGAAATGGTAAGGGTGAGGTAATTGGCTGTTCGCGTGCGTGGTACGTGTGCAGTCGGAGACAAAGACAGAAGCGACAAGAATCGGGCTTTTTCCCAAAAAACCATTGCCAGTCCTTCTGCCCGTCAATGGTCGCGAAAGTTAAGGCTCGCCTATTATTCCACAAACAATACCGTACCGGTACCGTAACGGTACATCGAGGGCTGTCCAAAGGACGCGGCTCAACAGACCCCACACCAACATCAGTGGGTAATCGGGGGAACCCGCTTCCTAAATGGAAGAGACTATATAAATAGCATCAAATTAAGGATAAACGCCTTGCCTATCAGATCCAGAACATCACAAGGACGTCGAACATCCAAAGCATGTAGAGCTGGCTGCAATGTTATAGAAACAATTAACCATGTGTTGCAACAATGCCACCGAACGCACAAAGCTAGAATAGAGACACAATGCTATACGGCATATATCAAAAGGGCTTTGGAAAAGAAATACGAGAGGGCCGAGGAGGAGCCTCACTTTACATCAGACCTTGGTCTAAGGAAACTCGACCTTATTGCAACACATGCAGCAGCAGCTCTGGTGTTCGACACACAATTAGTTAGCGAACATGAGTTTGGATCTGGCTCACAAAAATAAAATTGATAAATACCAACATCTCGAGAAGGACATTAGGAACAGATAAGGTGTACAAAATGTATCTTATATAACAGCTACGCTCTTTTACAGCGGAGTATGGAGCGAAACTTCATCTAACCAATTGGTCGAAAAAGGCATCCTCAAGAATGTTACGTACGCGTTCTACCCGAAACGTACGGCGCTGAATGTTTAATCTAGCACGCACCCCTCCGATAGTCGCCAAGCCAAGGGATGAGCTCGCATTCCATTCCCACGGAAATCTAACGTTCCCCACCACGAAAAATCTTAGTCGAGCAATAACACAACGCGTAAGTGTCAACCAAATAGTACTGTACACGACTCCTCCGCGCTCTCACCGCGTAAAGTCGAGAAGGAAGATTCTTGCCGAGTCAAGAATCGACTAACATTAAACATTGTAACGAATCAGCCATTGTAATTATAATAGAATATAGTAATATAGAGTCATACTCGTGTCTATATTCGATTAAACCTATCCTGAATAGTATAGTAACGTACCAGCTAACCCCACGACAGATATACCTTTACCGCTCGAGGTATATCAACGACTACGACTCGCGAATACAAAATACCTTCATATCCGGGGGCACATGGCGTTAACTATACGCTAATGGTCCATCTCCTTCGGCTACCTTCGTTAACCATACGTTGGCACGTCCGAGACCTCCTATCTCACCTACGACACACTGTCCGGTGGCACGCGGCGTTAACCATTCCTCCTTCGGCTACCTTCGTTAACCATACGTTGGCACGTCCGAGCCCTCCTATCTGTACCCACGTCTACCGCGAATCGGGAAACACGCGCTTTTATATTAGGACCAAAACCCGAACGACGTCGCAAGGCTGGTGATACCGGTTGAATTCCGCAAGCACCTGACAACCTACCGACGACCGTTCGGAACGCGAGCCGTAAACCCTTTAATAAAAAGGTGACAGCGGTGGGATTAGCCGTACACCTTTTTATAACAAGAAGAAGGAGTTAAAAATCATTGCACCTTGTACCTTGATTGGAGGATTAAACAGCTTCTGGAAGTTCAATAGAACAACCACAATAAGAAGCAATACTGTTCGAAGAACAGATGGGATGAACGAGAGAAGGCGCTCTGGATTTTGCAGGGTGCTACCTGCCATACTCAGGCATAATACAAGGTGGTGGATTTAGTGGGCATGCCCTAAACGACAGGAGAGTTCCACACTACCGGTCTATTCCATCTGATCGGTGTGTCTAATGCATTTCCCTAAAAAAAAAAATGGCCAAATGCCTCGTCATATAATTAGTGACGCACATGAATGGATTAACGAGATTCTCACTGTCCCTATCTACTTCCTACAGGGGGGTGCCAGAGGGTACTCGAGGTCTAGCGATCCGCACCTGAGCTTGACTTCTTTACTGCATCGCTGCGGGTCGGTGTCTCAGACCAAATGGCCCATATGCATCAAGCTTCCTGGTGGGGGGCTGGTAAATCGGCAAGGGCGGTGAGAGTGCACACCGTTGGGGTTAGCGACCTCACTGACCTGAGCTTTGGCACCCGCCCGATCGAGTGCCTTTTTTTCTACCTTTCCCCATCTTAGTCACCGCCTTTCCCTATTCTCCTGTGGCGGGTACGTTGTTGCCAACAAACCCTTACCAAATCTTTTTCCCCATCTTAGTCACCGCCTTTCCCTATTCTCCTGTGGCGGGTACGTTGTTGCCAACAAACTCTTACCAAATCTTGTTCTATTCTTCTACGCGAACTTTCTCGTTTCCAACTCCTTCAGATTTTAGTTTCCGTTTTTTTGTCTCTCCCCGGGTTAAGACTTGCCTTCGTCCTCGAATAGCCTAAGAAGCGCACATGTGACATCCAGGTTTGCACGAGGACGAACGGCCCCGCTTTCTACAAATTTTCCGTTTCCACCACTTTCTCTACTTCTATCTTTATCTATCTTTATTCCTGTCTCCCTGTCCTAACAATATAAAAAACCCAGTGCGCCTACACCTCCGGTCAGTTTTTCCATTACCAGCCATCGAAACGTACCCGCCGAACCGCTGCCGCCGGGACGATCAGCGAACAAAACAATTGTATTATTCCGGGCGAACTGTACGCCGACCATCGCCTTTAGATTTTAATAAATTAAGGTGAAACCAGTGCATCGGCGTTCTTCAGTCATCTCACTCCTTTGCCGGTAACAGGGTCAGAGCGCAGTGCTTGCGTGCACTGATGAGTCCGCCTCCCCGTGGTTCCCCGTGGATGCGGTGGTAGTCCTGGCGGCGAGGTTATTGGCCGGTCGAACTAGCAACGTAACAAAAGGGATCATCCGCTGAAAACGCTCAACGGCGTGGCTAAATTTTTCCATCGCCCGTTTCGGGGCAGTGTCTACCTAGAAGTATAGAAATCATGCTTAATAGAGGTTATAGGATTAGCTCCTCGGTACTCTGAGTCCTTTTCAGGGCAGCATACAATACTTGTCACTGACTAACTACCTGCGGCTTTAGCCGTGTAGAAACTACCGGTTCCTGTCCGATCACCGAAGTCAAGCTGTGTACGGGCGGTGACCGTAATAACTGGGAGGGTGCTCGGTCTTCTCGCATCCCGTGGAAATCGCGCTGTTGGTTTTTTCGGGCTGAAATTTCGCACAGAACTTAGTATTACCATTACTAACGCGTAGAAACGAAACCCAAAAGAAAAAATTCTTACCGCCAATTTGGGGTTCAAGCCTGGGACGGACGTCCTCGCTGATTCCTCCGGGTCGGTTGAAGCGGTTGGTGGTGTTGATGGAGAGTAGATAATATTGTTTGATAGAGGTATGGGATCAATCCCGAGGTACTCTGATGAGCCCTTTTCAGGGTCACTGACTAACGGAGTTCCAAGATGGCGCCGACTGAGTACAATGTACATACATGTTTATGGACATGCATATGTATGTGTGTGTGTAAGAATATGTATGTGTAAATATATGTGTTATATATATTAGTATGAGTCTCTCTCTCTCTCTCTCCTTAGGTTCAATTTGCGATGCGAGTTTCAAGGAGAGAGAGAGTCTTAGAGTTGGAGGCCCTATCCCCGCCGGGTTTGAGTGGGCGGATGCCCGAAATAGTATTTGATTTCAAGTTCAGGTCACCTGTAGGTTTCGTTGGTCGTGATCGAGGAGGGGTTTTGGTGGGTAGAGCACCCTAGGCGCGAGTCCCACACTCCCCAACAACATCCGGGCGTGTGTAATGATATTTCACCTCCTTGTTAAAACAAAAAAGGTTAGGTTATACGGTGATGGGGGGGAGCTCAAACCCCCCGCCCGTAAACGAAGCAGGGGCCGCCCCGTAACTACTGGGGACTACGCCCACAAGTTAAAGCGGCAGGAGGCCAAGGATAGGTTGGCCGAGGAGGAGGCTGGGACTTCTCTCATCCGAGACATCTTGGATGCGAGGGTCCCTCGAAAGGACCTCGAGGAGCGTGACCTCCTGGCGTTGCAAATGAAGGACACGCCCCGCGAGGACATCGGACAGCGCGTGTTGGAGGCCGGCGATATTATTTTGAAGACGGCGGCCAAGAGTGGGCACTTACAGGGCCCACTCCAGAAGGCTCTCAAGAGGGCGACAGATACGCTTATCTGTGCCAACTTGGAGACGATACAAAGGATTGCACACCCCCGCGCGGAGGATGACAATATCGCTCTTAGGAACGAAGTTGTCGCCCTCCGTGTGGAGGTGGAGGAGTTGAAGGCCACAGCCTTACCAGCTGAGGCCGACAACACCAGGGATGAGTGCCGTGGGGGCGGGCGGTTTTGGGGGGTTTTGCCCTCCTCACCCCGTTTCCCATACACGGCAACGCTGGTAGAGATGCCATCGCCGCGACGGGAGCCAAACTCGCCGTGACGGGAGCCAAACTCGCCGCGCCCGGTGGCGTCGCCGCTTCGGGCGTAAAGGGCGTCCCTTGGGGCGTTCCGTACGTCCCTACGAGGGGAGGACAGGCCGTCCGAAAACCAGGACCGCATCCTGGAGATCTCCTTTATGGAGGAGATGGTCTCCAGGGAAATCGAGGGAGTGAGGGCCGAGATGTGGAGGGCCCTCGCTGAACGGGGGTGGAGCAAGATGGGCCCCCCAGTGTCAGAAAGGCATGGA